>NC_068986.1:64653851-64663016 GCF_001194135.2 Octopus bimaculoides | reverse complement strand
AGATACTATTCAACTTTCATGAGACGATTCAAATTCGAACCCACTTGACAATATTTTCTGTTGCACAACAATATATCGCCAATACAAACATATATTTTAAGAAAGTCAGAAGATGTTTGTAAGCCACTTAAGAACACACAAAAACTGTTCATTTCACTTCAACATTTAAATTTTTGTCAAAATATTTTCGTCGCTTTGAAACTGGCAAAACTTCACATAAGTGATGCAGCACGAAGTTTTGTCAGTGAACAGGTCGAGGTTTCAAAGCAACGGTGGGGATTAAAAATTAGATTACAATTTATTTTGTTGTTTTTCTTCCACCAATGGACCACGTGTGTGTTACTTCGGCATCATCATTCCATAAATTGTGTTTAATGGGAGAAAAATATTGGAAAAACATCATTACATGTAAGAGTGAAAAGGATCGATTTGTTCGACTAAAGGCAGTTTCCACATGGCCGCAGTCATATGACTGAAACAAGTGAACGAATTAAAGAATGTGTGTGTGTGTGTGTGTGTGTGTGTGTGTGTGTGTGTGTACAGGGTGCGATGAATACATTGTCGTCTAAATTATATGTTTACCAAAATTACATAAAGATATCTTGAAATACTTGAAGAGTAAATTTATTCAAAAAAATCGCCATTGGTTTCAACCACAGCCTCCAGATGACTTTGGAATCTCCTGCAACTCTTCTGGACGGTCTTCTTGTTTAAGTTGGTGAATGCTGCTATAATCCTTGACTCCAGTTCATCTTGATGTTACAAGCAGTTTTGTTGGTCTCTCACTCAACCGCGCCCAACAGATTATTATCAAGGGGGTTGCAGTCTGGAGAGTTAGGTGGCCAGATGTTAGGGGTGATGTAGTCACAGAAATTGTCTGACAGCCATGACTGAGTTCTCCTGCTTGTATAGCATGGTGTAGAGTCCTGTTGCCAGACATAGGGTCTTCCAGTAGCCACCCTCGACCAGCGCAGCACTACCACCTCCGGGAACTTGATGTAGGCCTCCGTGTTGAGTCCGAGGCCGTGTGAGAAGATGAATGGAGGCACAATGACGCCATCACAAGTGATCCCTCCAAATACCATGAGGTTGATTGGATGTTTGAATTTTATCACTCTCGGTATATGTTTTGGGGACACGGCAGGCCAACGACTGATTTGTGTGTTCATCCTGGCAGAAATTTTTCTTGTCTGTGAAAAACAAAAGCATGTTCGGTTGGAGGGGATGCTTGAGTTTATTCAAAAGCCTCGTAGCGCGGTCTTTCTTCTTGTCCTTGATGGCTTCGGATAAAAATTTACCCTTTCTCATCTTGTATGAGGAATATCAAATGTCTTCATGCACTACGTACCTGATAAGAAATTCAGAGACTCCCATGTCCCTGACCTGATTGAATTGGAGGGATCGTTGTCAATCATGGCCTGAATCTCACCAACAAATTCAGGAGTCCTTTTCTTATCAGAACGATCAGAGAGAGTTTTCCGAGTTGCCGTACCTCCGTAATCACCATTAGACTCATCCAACTCTTTCCGAATCCTCTGCACTGTCCTCGGGTTGACACTCAAACACTCTAAAATGTTCGTATTGGAGCTTCCAGTGCGAATGCCAAGCAGTACAGCATGTTTCAAAATTTCTGGCAAAGTGAATTACGTCATGGTGCTGTTTTTCTCCCAGACGGTACCCAACTGAACCTGCTATACTGTGCAAAATCAAAATCAAACTGCGCGAAATTAAAAATATGAAATGGCGATAATTTACCCATCACCCCTTGTATATATATATATATACATAGACATGACAGAAGTAAATAGATACCAGATAAAACGTTGTTTTATGTTAATTCTAACTTGTAAAGGTTTATAATTTCTATTAATTTTTATGCTTTAGGCTCTATATGTGACTGTTTAATCATGCCATGTACAAAAGACTTGGATCTGTCTGAATCTCAAAGAGGCCTATTGTGAGTCATTCTGAAGGTGGACATGGCGTAAAATCACAGAAAACCTTGGGATCCTGCTTTCTACAGTTAATAGAGTGATTGTGCAATTCACTAGAGAGAGAGAAAGAAGTCCACATCACTTCGTCCAGATCAACCAATGCTCTCTAACAGGACCCTTCTCTTTGTTAAAAGAAGTATGGAGGATAATCATCATTGCAAGGCCTCTGACATAGCAGAACCAGTTGATGTCAGTCCTAGAACAGCTGTCAATTATCTCCACAAACTTGATTACTATGGCAGAGCAGCAAGAAGGAAGCCACTTCGACCAGCCAACATCAAGCGGAGAAAGAATTGGGTCAGTGAGATGGTGGAGAGGCCACTAGAATTTTGGGACATTGTCGTACTCTCTGATGAGTCCAGATTTGTCGTATTTCCTGACAGTGGTCGAGTGTCGGTCTGGAGACTCTGATCAAGAATTTTATATGAAAAGATTACTGCCAAAAGTGAAACACGGCAGCTATTCTGTGATGGTCTGGGGATCAATTTGGAGTAATGGTTGATCAGAGCAGGTGGAGTGTGAAGGAAACTTAGATAAATATGCGTCCATATTGCAGAAAGATCTCCCAATCTTCTCAAGTGGAGAAATGATTAAAGAAGACTATTTATTTGTGGAAGATTGGGCTCCTTGTTACATGGCCAACATTACCCAAGATTTGTTAGATGAGAATGGCATTAAAAAGCTTCCATGGTCAAGCCAGTCACCAGATATGAAACCTATTGAACACCTCTGGGACATAATGGACAGGACGTCATGAAAAGAACCAGAAAGCATCTTCAAAGTCAAATCTTTTGAGATTACTGCATAAAACTTGGCAAGAAATTCCGCAAGAAAATATTCGTCATCTGATCAGTAACATGCCTAATAGGGTCCTTGCATTGAAAAGTGCAAAGGGTATGTCTGCTAAATATTAAATATCCACATTATAACAATTAATAAATAGATTAATTACATTATTTACATTTGACGGATATTTGTCCTCATTTTGTTTGTTGTTAACACAACGCTGTATGCCCACGGGCATATAGCGTAGTGGCTAAGAGCGCGGGTTACTAACTCCAAGATTCCAAATTCGATTCCAGGCAGTGGCCTGAATAATAATAATAATAATAATATACCTTAGGAATGAGAACGAAATTTCCCCAAGACACCTGATGAGGGCTGGAGGGTATATCAGCCGAAACGTTGTGTTAACAACAAACAAGATGAGGGCAAATATCTGTCAAATGTAAATAATGTACATACTTCCTCATCTCTTAAATATAGAACCGTATTAATTATGTGTGTGTGCTTGTGTGTGAGTGTGTGTGTGTTTGTGTGTACACACACACACACACATCCACATATACATGCATATATATATATATAATGCATGAACACACACTCATATACATGTATACTGCTGTTTTATGTTATACGATTTATTCGGCCATCCCTGGATGGATCCAAGTTCTACCCTTCTCCATTTCGACTCTTCTCACAGTACATCATTGCTGATTAAGGGAGTGAAAGAAAGAAAGAAAGAAAGAAAGAAAGAAAGAAAGGAAGGAAGAAAGAAAAAAAGAAAGAGGAGGAAGAATCAAATCCAGTACTTGACTGATACTTTATTTATCGAGTAAAGAAGAATAAAAGGTAAATTTAATATGTGCGGAATTTGAACGCAGAGAACTTCAATAAATATCGTAAGGTATTTCTATCCACCATTAATTTTTTTGTCTCTGCCAATTCACATATATGTGTGTGTGTGGATGTGTGTGTGCGCGCACGCGTGTGAATGTGTGTGTGTCTGAATGCGTGCGTCTGTGAGTGTGTGTGTATATAAATATGTATATATGTGTGTACATTCATGTATGTATACACACACACGCGCTCGCACACATACATATATATGTATATATATACATACACTTCTGACGATTGACCTCATTATTTTAGAATTTAGGATACTAGGTCATATCGAAAAGAATAGAGAGAATCTGGTGGTAAGTAATGGGGGATTATAATGAATACCAGCTGATAATGTTCTGTTATAAGTAGCGAAACAGAAAAACCCAGGCTGTAGCCATTTCTTTGTTTACTGAAGTAAAAGTCTTAAGAGTGGATTTTAGATGAAAAAATATTTTATGTTGGGATTGATTGGGAGAGATTAAAAACAAACTGTGTTACTGAGTTTTTTTTTTTGTTTTTTTTTCCTCTGATAGACTTCAGATCTGAATTTTAACTTGATTTCATTCCAATATTTCTCGCTTCGAAGGTCTGAATGTTCTTTCCACTGATTATAAAGTAGTTTTAGTTTCAGCTTATCTTTCGGGATTATCTGTCTTAAACTGTTGTGAAACAATTCTTAAAACGCATTTGAAAACGAGATAAAAAGATACAGCACTGTAGATAAGTACTTGAAATCGAATCATAGGGTATGTTTTGAAGATTTAGATAAACTTTTATATATTTTTTTCTTTCTTCAAAGAGTGAATTTTTTCTTATTTTCTTTCTACCATATCTTTACCTGTTTTTTTTTTGGTGGGGGGGGGGGTTATCAGTAACGTTTTGGAAAATAGTTTAAGCTAAGGACTTAGCATTTGTTTTATTTAGAATCCTTCTCTTCTAATTATGTCTTCACTTTTAACTTTTCCTATTATCTTCCATTGTATACTGCATATACTCACTAAATTGTATACAGTAGTAGATTAAAGATCGGTTCCTATTATGATTGCATCATAATAAAGTATAATATTGGTTTCAAGTTTTGGTACAAGGGCAGCAATTTTAGGAGAGGGGTAAGTCGATTACATCGACCCCGGGGTTCCACTGATACTTATTTTATCGACCCGAAAGTATAAGAGACAAAGTCAACCTCGGCAAAATTTGAACTCAGAACGTGTAGATGTACTGTATTACTTTCGAAATATTCTTTCGGGATACTTTTATCATGATTAAGTGAGTCAACAATTAACGCTAAATTTAAAACACATTCATTAAGTGTTGCATAATGATAATGTTTACATTATTTAAGCTGCTTCAAAAAAAATATACACATGCATAAGTGCAGGCGTGGCTGTGTGGTTCCAGATTCAGTCCCACTGCGTTGCACTTTGGGCAAGTGTCTTCTACTTATAGTATGTACGCCATAATTCAGTTTATTTCAAGATTTCTTGCCAATAGTGAAAGAACCGGTTTCTAACCTAGATTCAAGGCCCCTTTATTGGAATTTCAACATCAACAACAGGGTATTTATTTTTGTTTGTATGTATGTATGTATGTATGTATGTATGTATGTATGTATACCACACACACATACACACTAGGGGCATTCCAAAGGTTTTGAGTCTTTTTAGGAGAGATAGTTATAAGTGTTCTAGATTACTGAAATTTTAGTATATTATTACGATACAATATACATCTAAAAACGCTCCCACCAACTTTTGTTACTCCATATTGAAGGAAACGACTGAAACAGCACATTGAATACTCCCTGCTAAGACACTTCTTGTCACAGCTGATTAGTTTGTAGAATGCAGACGAGATGTTTAGAAGCTCGCTATGAAATAAAGTTTTTTGTTAAACTGGGCAAAAGCGCAATAGAAACTTGTGAAATGTTCCAGACCGCTTATGGATTAACTTGTATGAGCCAAACATGTTTTTCACTGGCACAATAGTCCAGACAAAGTAATTTCTCCGGGAAACACATGACCCCCTTTTCTGAGAGTAAGGGTATCATCTAAATCCACTGGGTTTCTTCTGGCCCGACGGTCAAAAATAGTACTTTGTGGAGGTTTTGAGGAAGTTTAGGAAAAGACTTCCTTACAAAATGCCAGCACACTTGTACTGGGCCAATGCTCCAGTCCACAATTCCATATCCTGGTAACCAACTACTTGACAGAGATGGACATCAAAACTGTCTTTGGCCCTCCCAACTATCCAAACCTTGTTCCTTGTGAGTTTTGGTTGTTCCCCAAGCAGGAGGAGAAGATAAAAGAGGCTATGACATGTGTCTTGCACACCTTCACTTTGAAAGTTTCATATGACCTCGACAAAGTGACTCGAACACTACAACAACCACATTGAAGTTGGAGGGTTCTACTTTGAAAGAGATTAATTTTGTACTTGTTTCAAATTAATAAACGTCTCCTGAAAAACTGTCAAAACTTCTTCTGTAATGCACCTTCTGGGGGAGGGGGAGAAAGAAAGAAACAAATAAACAAACGATCAGACAAACAAAGGAAGACAAAAACACAGTTATCTATGAATCTATATTTCTATTAATATGTGTATTAATATAGATGCGGATACAATGGATGGATGGCTAGCTGGCTGGCTAGCTGGCTGGCTGGCTGGCTGGTTGGCTGGCTGGCTGGCTGGCTGGCTGGCTGGCTGGCTGGCTTCCTGGTGGGTTGGCTGGCTGGCTGGCAGAATGGATGCAATGAATGAATGGAAATATGTTTAACAGAACATGTTAAGTTATCTGGCTTTTGGTTCTTGTCTTCGTTTTCAGTAATATTGTGATGAAGTATAAAGATGAAGTTGATATTGACAGCAAGAAATACAAGTATGTGATTACTTGAAAAAGCAAGTTATTAAGAAAGTCTTAACTACTGATTCATTTGCGATTAATTTCAGTATAATTAATTTCAGTATGAAATTATATCTATAATAAAGCTTGGAACCGATTTAATTACTCAACCAAGAGCTAATCCGATTTTTAAAATGAACTTCAGAAAATTCGTTTACACGACAATTCTATCTCACAGATTCAGGTTTAGCTGATAAATTGCACGAAAGTGCGAAATGGTAAGATTTTTATGTAAGAATAGCTAATAAAAACAAAATAAAATCTCCATTAGTAAAGCCATTGAACATAAAAACTAGAAATTGCTAATTTTTTTTAATGTCATCTGCGATTTAATTAAAAATTTTCCAAATGTAGAAAGAAAATAAAGAAGTGATGACAGTTTATTAGATAAATAGTAATTCATTATGTTGTTTTCTGCTCAAACAAGATCCAAATCTGTACCGTATTCATTCGTAGGAGGATTGTTATGTTAGCCATTCAAATTTGAAATTTCCAGTTGTATTTATTTTCTTTCTCATTTTATATTCACTTAGTAAAAACAGAAATGTGAGCTGTCAACATTCAAGATCTTAGTTATTCATTATATGGTATTTTACTGAAAACAGTGTCCAAACCAAATACATTACGAACAGCGGGAGCTATTACTCAAATCTACGCTTGTCTCTCGTCTTTTATCAGGAAAATCAACACCATACCAATTACGCACTAAATACCATGACATTCAGAGAAGACATCTACTAAAACACAAGATGTATCTGACGACATGTTACAAAAATACTTTATAAACGAGTAAAAAGCTTTTAAAAAGTACTGGATAAAGAACAGCAAATTAAATTTAAGTCGTGTTGATTCAACAGGACTATAATTCTTGCTGTCGTAGTCATACAACTAACAACGCTATCCGATTATTCATGGAAAACGTAATTTTATCACTTTGTCAATCAGGTTTTAATGTATGTGCTATTTTCCCGCTACCTTTTGCTAGTTTCGAATAGGTCGGTAATTCAATGGATAGATATCATATTCTCGGGAAGGTACAAACAAGTCAATTTACTAATTTATATTTTCACTCTGTTTATTTTTTGTTTGTTTGTTTTTTATCACCGAAATCTCACCTCCAAAGTTCAGTATGTGAAAGTATATTGTTTAAAGCATTCTTAAAACATGACTGGTGTTGCGGAATGATTACGTTGGATTGTAACAACTTGATCGTGTTAGAGATTCACAAAGCATTCAATGTCTCAAGTAATTTTGAAAGGCCGCGTGGATGACAACGCAGTGAGCCATGTCGGGACTTATTTTCTTGCTCTCTCCTCAATATATACGCTTTTAGCCTACTTTGCATGTTAATGGTGCAAATGAAATGAAGTGAAATCGATATTAGTTCATTGACATGTCTAGATAGGAAATTACTTTTGAGCTTACGGGATCACGTTTGCAGTTTAGTTTCAAAGAAGGAAGTCGAAAAATACACGCCCACCAAAACACACACAGATACACACATAAACACACGCACACGCGCACACACACACACACACACATACACACACACACAGAGAAACATGTACATATCTATACATATATGTGTATGTATGTATGTATGTATGTACGTATGCATGTATGCATGTATGTATGCATGTATGTGTATATGTATGTATACCACCTTCATTAGAACGCACTGTGACTAATGCTATTGAAGAATATACACACATGTACTTCGATCTTATGTATAATCAGTAACAAATAAACATATACGGTGAGGTGACAGAGTGGTAGTAAGTCAAATGTGCTGGATCAAATACTTTACAATATTTTGATTTTATCCTCCCAAGGTCTGCTATTCCTCGTAAGTTAGTTTCATGGAATTCATCCTTCTTCAAAGTTGAATATGTGGAAGGATTTGGACTTATAATTGCAAGCTAACGCGACACTCGTTAATTATACTGTGCTACTGGTAGCAGAACTAAGTTGAGAAAAATAGCGACAACCTCTGACTAGAGGTCTTACAGAACATGATTTCGTATTTCTGAATTCAAAACTCAAACCTCCGGATAGGTTTTAAATTTATTCATCTATGGTCGATAAAGTAAGTATCAGTTACATATTGAGGTCGGGCTAATCAACTGTTATCCTATCTTATGAAATACTAGCTTTGTGTCAAAGAAAGTATCAATTTTAACCAAGCAAACTAGAGAAATCATTTTCATGAACGTGGAGTGTAGTATCGTTTGTTTTTATCCAGCCGTAACTTTAGGTGGGTATAACTTCTTCCCTTGCACCGTTATACCATTACCATGTGGTGTAATCTTTGGCACAGTACCAGACCAAATGATTGTGAGAGTAAAACTGCTCAGCAATCCTAAATAATGATATTGCCATTAGGAAACAACTTAACACTTGAACTGTTTCTTGATTTACGAGAAATGTAGAGAAGAAATTATTGAAGAACTTTGGCGGGGGAGGTGTCTGATATAAAAATAATTCTGAAGAAGGAAGTCGAAAAATACACGCCCACCAAAACACACACAGATACAAACATAAACACACGCGCACACACACACACACACACACACACACACACACACACACACACACACACAC
>NC_068986.1:64636567-64653691 GCF_001194135.2 Octopus bimaculoides | reverse complement strand
ATACACACACACATACACACACACACACACACACACACAGAAACATGTACATATCTATACATATATGTGTATGTATGTATGTATGTATGCATGTATGCATGTATGCATGTATGTATGCATGTATGTGTATATGTATACCACCTTCATTAGAACGCACTGTGACTAATGCTATTGAAGAATATACACACATGTACTTCGATATTATGTATAATCAGTAACAAATAAACATATTTTACTCTCTCTTTCATGAAGTTTGAAATTTCTTCCATCACACTCGACACATTGCCACCTAACAGTTGCTAATTAGAACTCGTCTGCCGCTATGTTCTGAGTTCAAATACTGCCGAGGTCGACTTTGCCTTTCATCTTTTCGAGGTCGATTAAATAAGTACCAGTTACGCACTGGGGTTCATGTAATCGACTTAATCCCTTCCCCAAATTTAAGGCTTTGTACTTCCAGTAGAAAGAATTGTTATTATCATTATTATTATTGTTGTTGTTGTTGCTGTTGTTGTTGCTGTTGTTGTTGGTGTTGTTATTTTCTCTTTATCACAGGATTTGTTGGAGCTCCTGGAGTCCTGTATGCGTGGCGGGCTTACAACTTGCAGTCTATGGTACCGTGCTATTCGTTCTTTTCAGCTTATTAGTGCAGCTTGTTCACCACCACTAGGTCCGGTATGTTATGCTCTAGCGCCTAATCTGTTTATATTGGGAAATCCCATAGGATTTTGCTAGTCTCCGACCCCGCCACTCTCTGCGGTTTGTGCTCATACCACGCCTTGCCCCTCTCTAGCCCCCACTTTTCATTATTATTATTTTTTTTTATGTTTGACTTTTGTTTTGCATTTGTACAAGTTGGATCCAAGTCTCACCTAGAGACCTCAAGAGACAACAAGTTAGAAGTTCATGTAGGTGTTATGCCTAGGGTACCATATATTTGGATTTGTAAGTTTTGTTCTAGTGAATGTGTAAGAAACCATAAGTAGGTTTGTACAGTATTAGATTTATCTGTAGGGAAATATATGGCATGGTAGAAGGCTGTAAGAACTTCTTTATTATCTTCCCTAGACCATTTTTCATTCTTTTTCTTTTGGTTATTTGATGACGAGCATGGATGGCCATCTGTTGGAATATTCCGGTTGTGGGGTACTTCCAGCTCCTGTGTGTCGGGAAGATTTGAACCAGTAGCATATTTCTCGTCTCGGATCTGATTCATTATCCGAGTAAGTGGTCCTTTATAATACGGTCGATGACCATTCCGGTTTGTATTTTGTTTTATTAACAGTGAGGCATTACAAGCTTCGACGTTGACGCTAGGGACGGATCTGTCTGTTTAGGGTAAATTTTTTGAGACAACACCGTCTCCGAGCTCTCGTGACGTAGCTTCTTAAGGCTAGCAGATCTATATCGAGTAAGTGGCCCTTTGTGATTCGGTCGACGACCAATCTGGTTTGTGATCTGCTTTGTTGTCATTTTATTATTATTATTATTATTATTATTATTATTATTATTATTATTATTATTATTATTATTATTATTATTATTGAGTGAGAGAGCGGCGCATGCCCTCAAAATGACGAAGCCCAATATACCTATCATGACTACCTGTCTGATAAGATACACCAGGCACATGCTTCACAACCGTATGTGCGCAACATGTGCGCAACATGCAAGATAAACAGCGCATGACCTTGCAGGTGGAACCAGTTATTATTTTCTTCAGGTCGAGTAGCCCATCTCACTCAAAAGGTCCCTGAATAAGGTTTGTTTAAGCATGTTGAAAGAAACACCCATGTTTCCAGAGGTGAATTATCCAAACCCCAAAGAATTCCTCTCAACACATGGCTATGATGTTTCCCCCACCTCTTCTGCTCGTGATCAGGGATACACATATCATCAGCCAACAAGGGACATGCTCAACTGGTTAAGGTCAAACAACTGACAAGCAAATTTGTGGTATTGAGCAGAACATTTGCTGAAGCCCATCTTTTGTACCATGACAAAACAATGTACATGATAACACTTCCAGTAAGTTAAGATCAGAAGCCATGAGAGCCACTGTCTAGTACTGCGTCAGGACATTTATTATTATTATTATTATTATTATTATTATTATTATTATTATTATTGTCACTTTTACTTTTAATATGCATGTTTGTTACAGTCAATTGCCGAGGCACACCCAGCGTCTTGAGGCGAGTGAAGGATAAGAGATGTTACAATATGATTGAAAGCTTGGGGAGGGAAGGTAGTGAAATATCTTCATGTAATACAAGACAAGGTTTTTTCTAAGGATGTGGGCAGTACTTGTCAATACAATATTTTGGATTTCTCTGAGACATGGTTCTCCTGGGATCTCATCTAGATGTTTCTGACACCCCTTTCTTTGTTATATTTAGGGCACCTGCAATAACAGGAGCAGTTCTAGTTTTAACATGCCACGTCTTTTGTATTTCAATTTCCAGGTCCTTATATTTACTTAGTTTGACAAATTCTTTGACAGATATATTTTTGTCGGTGTATTATTATTATTATTATTATTATTATTATTATTATTATTATTATTATTATTATTATTATTATTATTATTATTATTATTATTGCCTTTGCACAGCTAACACTGGAGATGTACTGCGGTGTCAGCTGTTCACTACCAGTGAACTAAAGTAACACCTCTTATTTTTCGAGCACCTACCGGAGTATTCGAGCGGGTCCAAGCAGTGCTGTTTTCTGCAAGTGCTCCACCCTTATTGCAGCCCCTATTTGTTCCACGTACTTCTCGAGATTTTTGCTCACTGTTCCCAGGGCTCCGACAATTATTGATACTACTGCTACCTTTTTCATCGACCACAACTGCTTAACTTCCTCAACTAACCTGTCATATCTCTTAACTTTTCTTTCTTCCTTATCGCATGCCTTGTTGTCAGCTGGACACGCTATATCTATGATCCGGCATAGTTTGTTTTCTTTCTCAATTAAGACTATGTCTGTCTTCTTATTCTCTATCTCATGGTCGCACTGAATCATAAAATCACATAGGATCTTTGCATTTTTATTTTCGACGATGCTTTCGGGTTTGTGGTCGTACCAATTTTTTGCTCTGTCGAGTCCATACTTGTCGCAAAGTGTCCAATGGACAAGCTTGGCTATATTGTCGTGGCGTCTCTTATATTCCTTATTATTATTATTATTATTATTATTATTATTATTATTATTATTATTATTATTATCACCACCACCATCATCATCATCAATGAATATTCGGAAGAAAATGTTTGTTTTTACTTCCAGTAGAACTAATTCACTTGTTTTCCTAAATTTCTAACATATTAAATAAATTGAGATAATGAATGTTCGTGAAATATCTCCTCTGTAGAAGACGATATCTGAACTTTATTTATTATTTGCGTGCCAGGCAAATAACACTTTTCTAGAAATGGCTTCAGAAATAGTTGGATGTGTGATAGTATCGAGATTAGACCACCCTACAAGCAAGAGGTTACTGGACGCTGACCCGCCACTTCCAATACGGAGATTCTCCCGCGATTAAATTAGCAAACTCGGTAGACTAGGATTGATGAGATATATTGTACTGAATTGATTTTATTGAATAACGAACGTGCAAGTAGGAATTACATCCTAGCCTCTTAAAAGAAAAAGAAAAGAAACATTAGATAATGTAGTCCTAGATACGCTATATCTGAAACATCTTTCATCATAAGGCTGCTGGCGCAACGCCGATCTTCGGCGAAAAGAATATCAACAACTACTACTACTACTATTATATTGCTTTCAGCATTCGGCACAAGGCCAGCACTTTCGGTGGAGGGATAGGTCGATTGTATTGACCCCAGTGTTTCGACCCTTGGTTGAATTTTAACACAGAACGTAAAGGCGGACGAAATGCCGCTAAGCATTCTACCCACCATGCTAATGATTCTGCCAGCTTACCGCCATTACTGCTACTACTATATGGAAAAATTAGTTCATAGACTAGAAGTGACTTGTAGCAAAGATGTAGTAGTTGACATAATAGAGAAAAAAATAGTACTTGACAATTTTTTATTGTTTGACATGTTTTATTAAATCCTTGAGGTTAATTTGTCATTTTGCTCAAGACAAGGCACATTGTTTAAGATTGAGAGAGACGTGCTAAAATATTCGATGGACGTAGGTGACAGAGGCTGGATGTGGTATTGCATCCAAGATGTTTGAGGATAGCTTCTATCTTTTACTTGTTTCAGTCATTAGACTGCAGCCATGCTGAGGTACTGCCCTGATGCATTTTAATTGAACGAATAGACCCCGTTATTTTTTTTTTTTTTTGTAAAGCTTGACACTTATTCTGCCGTTCTCTTTTGCTGAACCGCTAAGTTACGGGAATGTAAACACACCAACACCGGGTGTCAAGTGGTGGTGGGGGACAAACACTGACACAAAGACACATACACACACACATGCACATACATATATATATATATATGTATATATATATGTGTGTATATGTGTTTACATACACGCACACACACATACATATATACATAAGCCTGCATCTATCTTTAGTAAGACTTTTTGTAACTTTTGTGTGCTTAGTGAGAAACATCAATAGACTAGCTTTAATTAATGTACTGTAAATATCTATTTAACAGAAATATTCGTTTGCTAAAACGAAAGATATATCTTTTACCTTTAGCTTTTACTTGTTTCAGTTATTGGATTCCGGCCATACTGGAGTATCTTAAAGAGTTCACTCCACCAAATCGACTCAAGTACTTTCTTTTAAGGCTGGTCTTCATTCTGTCGGTATTTTACTGAACCGCTATGTTGTGGGGATGTAAAAAAACTAACACCGGTTGTCAATCAGTGGTGGGTGACAAACATAAACACAAAGAAATACACAAATAGAAATATGCATACACACAGAGACACACACACACACACACACACACATACGACGGGCTTCTTTTAGTTTCCATCTACTAAATCCATTTACAAGTCGTCCTGGGGCTATAGTAGAGGGCCCTTGCTCAAAGATCCACACAGTAGGACTGAACCCAAGGTCACATGGTTGGGAAGCAAACTCCTTAACGCCGTGCCTCCGCCTGAATTTCCAAGAATAAAGGAAGAACTATTAAAGTTAGGCTATTTTAATGAAACAATAATTATGATGTAACTGCCCTCCAATTTCAAATCTAATTTCAGCCACATATTTTCATTTATGCCTCTGGCCTACGACAATTCCCAGGCACAGTTAATAGTCTCTAGGAGGGATGGGCTTCTTTAGGTTGACACTCTACTTGACATACTACTTTGCTTCTTGACGATGGAGTCTTTGCTATAAGGAGACAATAAAGGAAGAAGGTATTTTCAATAATAGATGATGTATTTATGTGTATAAATGTCTCTCGTAATGTTAAGTTAAGGTTTACGTGTGTGTGTGTGTGTGTTATTTACTAAGGCCGAAAAAACTCTGTACAGACTGTTTCTCAGAGTTTCACATGACCGTTCATCACCGGACAGTTGCGATAATATTATCGTTAATGTCCGACGAATAGTCACGTGAAACTGTAACAGTTTGTGAAGATTATTTTTGGCCTTAATGAATGCTATATTACTCTACCTTTGGTAGTCGAGTACTATTTTTCCCACCTTGTTTTGCATTTATGTGCTTACTCTTGTGTGTGTGTGTGTGTGTTCCACCTCTTTCTTGTCTTTTGTAACTAACGATATTTCCCATCGTTACCGCAGTGCTGCATTCCCGTGCTTTTAAAAACTTTTCTGCCTGTTACTGCTCGTCTTTAACCTGCCATTTATTATATACACTATTCTTTGCTTTCTTACTCTTTTTTCTCTTCCCTTTTTGTTTCATTTTATCTACCAACATTTCTTTCAACTCTTTTCTAATCTTTCCTCTTCATCTCTTGAAGCTTTTTTCCTTTTTAATGTCTATTCTTATTAAGGCGATGAGCTGACGGAATCATTAGCACGCCGGCTAAAATGTTTAGCGACATTTTGACGTTCTGAGTTGAAATCGCGCCGAGGCCGACTTTGCTTTTCTTCCATTTTTTCACAACCATTTTAAAAATTAACTTTAATTCAAGTCAGTGTTTGTGGAAATGAGATCAAACTACTCTTAGGACCATATGTAACTTTCGCTTTTATCACCAATTCCCTGCACGTGAATAAAAACTGAATTGCAGATTAAAGAGATCGAAGAAATGCGGTTTTAAACGTAAGTGGGTAAATGAAAAACTCAAGCGGTTTCCAAATATGAACACAATTCGAATGCAAGGTAAGAAAATATAAACAGAAAAAAGAAAGCATAAGAAAAAAGGAAACTGATAGAACAACGTATAGTAAGAATGGAATAGATAGAAACAAACAGGCCATACAAAGAACAAGCATTCCAGAAGTCTCAAGTAGTTGTTGGAGTCTAAGTTCCTCTTGGAGATTCGAGTTGCCATTAATGGAAAGAAAAGACCCTCTGGAGACTTACACACTATTTTATTGCATATGACTGTTATAAAGTTGCTAATCCTCATGTGTGGAGATCACTATTGCAAAAGAGAACAACCTGAGGTGTAAAGGCAACACTGTCAACAATATAGATGAGTCTCATAGATCTTATCTTGCAATGCAGTATTACATTCATTATGTGAATGGCATAGTTGGATATTACATTGGAATGTCACAGACAATTTCCTCAATATGTTCGTAAACTTCTAATCCTACCACTTCATGCTTAGAGACAATTAATTCAACTACTTATTTCGATGTCAATCCCTCTTCTTCTACTGGGCTACGATACAACATAAAACAGAGCCAAGGTTAGACCCGTATATACATTTATGAGACGCATTCAGTAATGATGTTGCCAGAGAGAGCTTGGTTAGCTTTGCATTCTTCTTTGAAGTTTACCAATCCCCCACCCAGTGCATGTATGAGCGAACATAGGATACAACGACATATGTGCTCCATTTTACTCACCCGAAATGTTTTAGCAAATCTAAATGGAAAAAAAAATCAGAAAGTAATCCTTCCAGACTAAACATACATTTACAGGCCTGACCTCATAGACAGGATTTTCCACTTAAGCTGATAAAGAATGTACATTTGTCAAATGTTTGAACGGGTAACGTTTCAGGTGCACAAAATAAAGTGGCAGAATGGGCGTTGGCCACATGTGCAATCAAATTGGTTCTATCCTATCGGTAAACCTGTCAGACCTTGACAGACACTAAGTACTCTGCAATATAATTAAAACTTCAGTGGTTTATGATTTTTGTGATGCCCTCAACAGGAATTCTCTTTGCATCATTCATGAAGGAGATTCAAGTAGTTGAAGATGTCCATTCCCCTTACAAAGAAGAGTAGTATAAGATGGGGACTTCTGAGTTTTGGTTGTTAGTACAAAATTGTCAAGAGATAAGTAGTTCTCTACTATCCACACCTGACCAAGAAATTTATTGGTCACATTAATAAACTCTATTGAATTACTTGCGCTACAAACTTTTGCTCTGACGAAGCAAAATAAATGTAAAGTTACCTAATTCCATCAACAACAATAAGGCTTTTTGGCACGTCTTGTTTTCCCCATTCATGAACGATATTCCAGAAGTAAAAAATTTGTTGTTCACTAGGAATATGCCAATCAGTTTGCTTCATCCTAGAAACTGTTTCACAGTAAGCACAACATTCAAGGAATTTAAGACTTTTAAAATTGTGTTGGTATGATCTCATTGTAAAAATAATGTAATGTTGTAATGGTCTATCGTTATACAGCTAAACTTTAAAAGGATCCAAATAATGCTGGTGTGTAATTTAGATCATCTACGGCTATGCAGTAAGATAAGACTAATTGCTACGAAGCTTATACAACGTATCATCGAGACTACTATTGTTATTGAATACACCAATGGAAAGAATGCAATTATACAATTTTACTCATCAACTCAAACGTTAGAGTTGTTTTACATATTGTTACTTTTCTCAAAAATATGAACTCATGACACCCATCTTTTGGGTTCGTCATTGAGCATGACATTGTAATTTAACTCCTTACGTTGAATGTGATCCCAAAACGTAAGTATTTGCTTCAATTTAAACTGACAGATTGCTGAAATAGCCCACTATTGAATTTATTTTCTCTCTAACCAAAAAAGCAGGCAAGTTTATCAAAATATTAGATTTCGTCACAATAGAAATCTTATCTTTTTTAAAGGTTCAGCAGTTCGATGTGTGTATGTGTGTGTGTGCATGTGTGTGTGTATGCAAGAGGGGACTTCTCCGCTGACAAAATTGGTTCAAGTTCCCTCGATAAACTAGTTGATTGTGGTAAAGATGGCTGGAACACATTTTCGCGCGTAAAAATTCAGATCAAGGCTAGAATTCCTTTGTTGCCGATACATCTTGGTATATTTACCTATCTTATAAAGTGCTGTAGTTAATTGTTCTGAAACATGTTTCCTTTATAAATTTTACCCTGCATGTGTGTGCAGATGTGTGTGCAGATGTGTGTGAATGCGTATGTGTGTGTGTGCGTGTGCACGTGTATGTGTGTGTGTGTACTTGTACGTTTATGCGACTGCGACGTTATGTATATTTAAACATCATTATATCATAATTTGTTTGACTATTGACATCCGTTCGCCCAACATCCTGTTGAATTAATTGCTTTACCTGATTTTTGGTTTGTTTGTTTTTACATTAATTTTTCCATTCACCAAAACCTTCAAAAAAAATTTCTTTATGTGCATGTCTCAGAAAGACTTCAATCAACACTTTGTTAAGATTTCATTCGTTCACAAAACCCGCCGAATTCTGTTGTAGTAAGTAGCAGTAGTGCCGGCGGCGGCGGCGGTGGTAGCTGTGGTGGTTCATGTCCACCCTAATCAAGCAGACATATAGTCAGAGGTGTTCTAGTGATAACAACTGTCCTTCTTTGGGATATGGTTTTACAGGAATTTGGCTATTCTTGGCATATCTGACAACCAAATGTTGGATTGCTATTATTTCAGATGCGATACACCTTAGCAAGTGAGTGAGAGACAGACAGTAAGAGAGAGAGAGAGAGAGAGAGAGAGAGAGAGAGAGAGAAATTTTTTTGAGTATTGTAATGCTAAAAACTGGTATGTCATAACCAGCATGATATTTACACCAATGTGCATTGACCCAGTGAGCTTTCAACATCTTAGCAATTGATATGCAACAGTGTCTATGACTAAATACAATCTGTTGTTGTTGTTGTTGTTTTTATTGTTGTTATTGTTGTTATTGTTGCTGCTGCTGTTGTTGTAGCTTCTGATGTTACTGTTGTTGCCATCGCCACCTCCGCCGCCGCCGTCGTCGTTATTCTTTTTGCCTCCAATTACTGATTCAGGAGACTTCAAATTCAATTCGTTCAAATAATGACTACCGTATTTTATTTTCAACTATTATTATCAGTGCTACATCATCCATTATATTCATTTTTGAAGACTGTAGGATGTGATTTGATGGGAATTTGGCTGTTATTTCTAACAGTTCGAACGACTACAGAGAGGATCCATCGTTGGCGCGTCCTAAACTAATTACAGATGATTTAATTGAACATGTTTTCTGTTGAATGGAGTGATAGAAATAACCGCTTGAGCATGCGTATGGTGACATGTCAATAGAGAAAGGGACCTGATTCGTTCCAGGCTTCCTAGATAAGATATTGTACGAGCAGTGTGGCCAGTTTCATCCAGAAATAGACTGAGAGGAATCTGAGCTTGAAAGCTCGAAGAAAGACGGCGAACGCTTTCATCGCTTCCATTTGACTCTGCTGTCTTGCTCTGGTTTGTGCCTGACCTGATTGGAGCGTGTGCTATTAGTGTGTTTATAGTGGAAGAAATGAGCCACAATCATCAAGAGGTTCTCCTGCTGTCAAAGCATTCTATGTGGAAGGCTCGGTATACTGTGACTGATGATGTGGAGACAGACATTGAGGCTGCGACATTTACAGAGATATGCGGTCAATGTGCGTGTATGTTCACTCTTTTACGTACGTGGATCAGGTGATAATATGCAACTGGCGCTATGCAGTTGCTCGCCATATCGTGAAGAACATCTTTTGTCATGATGAAAGACAAAGTCTGCCCCGGTGTCATTCGAATACAGAACGTAAAGATAGGCGAAATGCCGCTAAGCTTTTTGCCCGATGTGCTAACGATTCTGCCAGATCGCCGCCTTAATTAGTTTACTAATATCGATAACTGAGATACTTCCAGAAGTTCCTGCAGATGCCGGGAAATAGTCTTAAAATAGTCATACTAATAACAATACTGCTGTCTCTAATTTGCAAATTGTCATTTTATACACATGGTTGTTTGCCTAAGCCATAGTTGTTTGCACGGCTATAATACCAGGTTTTAACTTCTGATGATCTTGTAAAATTAAAATAAACACTGATATTGTTAGGTATTCTGTGTTTCATTCTTAGACTTATGTAAATATAAGTATGTGGACATCGTTAAGTAAGTATTCTTTCTCTGCTCAGATGAACCCCTCAACTAATAACTTCTAAAACTCATTTAAAATCATATAACCGAATATTTAATATGTGGCTCAGCTTAAAACTACTGCATAGTCATTAGATGTCTTAAGTGAAGTTCAATCTGTTGCAAATGTTAGATCAGAAAGGCGGCTAGCTGGCAGAAAAGTTAGCACGCTAGGCGAAATACTTAGCGGTATTTCGTTTGTCTTTACGTTCTGAGTTCAAATTCCACCGAGGTCGACTTTGCCTTTCATTCTTTCGGAGTCGATAAATTAAGTATCAGTTGCACACTGGGGTCGATCTAACCGACTGGCACCCTCCCCCAAAAGTTTCAGGCCTTGTGCCTAGAGTAGAAAAGAATATTAGATCATCAGATCCTTGACTAGCGCCTCGTCCGCGTTTTTCCTGCAGACATTGAGCTATAAATATTCAACTTGGATATCTGCTGCATCAATAGTGCAAGAGAATTTGAAATGTCAGTGACACTGCCCCCCACTTTCACTAAAAGTCGTTATATTGTATCTTATAAATTTAAATGCAAATAAAATTTGGAAGATTGCTGTGTGGCAGATAGTATGTAATGAACAAAATCTGCGACTCGAGTTCAATTGTGATTATCTTTTTCAAATCCAATTTTCTTGAGAAAATTAGATTAACGTTACAAATCCTATCCGCCGTGAATGTATCTGGTTACAAAGACTAAAGAACTAGCCCCATTTACTGAGCTAAAATGTGAGATAAATAAATGAATATTTGATCATGAAGGTTGTTACATATGGCTACATATAACTATAAAACAATTGTTACGTTACTGAGTCATTACATCTATAAAACACCGTTTGATATAAGACACGGCCATAAAATCGCTATTACGTTACAGGGTCATTGTATGTACTAAACATCTTATACACGAAGAAAAGTATAAATACAATTATCGTGTGTGTGTGTGTATGAATGTATACAGTTGGCACAAAGTTACTGCGGTGATGATAATGGCACTTTGCATTCTGCGTTAAATTTTCGCTGAGGTCTGCTTTACATTTTATAACTCTGGGGTTGATCAAGTGACTAGTATTGGGGGCGATGTAAGTAAAATTGCTGGCCTTGCGCCTAAATTAGAAACAATTAATATTACTATAAGAAGTTCCATCTGTAAGTAATCATTATATAAAAAAGGCTTTTAAAACATAACATTTAACAGATTAGAGAGCTCTTCAATTTACGATTCTTCCGTCTTTATTTTACATAATATGTTTGCTATTCTTGAATTACCATATATTCTAAATACGTAATAATATCTTCTACGCAATATATTCAAAATTGTTGCATTGCGATACCACAAACTATTCAAACAGAATGAGTTACTGAGGAAGTCTCTACATGGTTACTCGATCAACTAGAAATACAACCAAATTGCATCTAAAATTACGCCCTACCCTCATGAAATAGTAGTCCTAAATATACAATTGCTCGACAAAAGATGGCATGATCACGGCTGGAATGTCTTTGACCATAGGACTGTCAGTATTGACATGCATGTAAACAACAACTTAAACAGATAGATTAAATTACAAATCGTACTGTAAAACCAGAGGTAAACACCGAATGAGTCACGTTCGCGTTCCTGTTTCGGCTCTCAGTTGAAGTTACTTAACTTCCCGTACGCTTTCAACCCCCTTGAGAAAAAGTGAACGCTACACAATCTCATTCTCCTCTATAAATTTATGGTCTTCTAGCCGGGGAATTAATCTAGATATCACTCTGTAAATCATTTTAACAAGTTTACAATAGTCAAATAAATTCAAGGTCAAATAATTTGTTAGCGTATCGACTTGGTTGGAAGGTTGTTATCAATTCCTATCCTGCCACAAAAGCAGTATTGTGTTCCTGGCAACTAAAAGTTCAATTCCTTTTATATTGCTCGGAGTCTGGCAAAGTTCAAAGATCCAGGTGGTTAAAAATTAGGATGAGAATAACAGGAAGGATCCAGGATATGGTGTAAGTTTACATAACTTTTGTGATATTTTAGTGAATGACCACTGTGTGTTACTGACAGAATTGGAATGCCTATACTTTTGCTTTTTTTGTGGGGGGGGGGTAGTTTCTTTTGTTAGAAATGTAGATTTGCTGGTAATACCCAATCCAGTAGGGATAGCCTCAGGATGTTATGAATGATGATGCGTAGCTATGTGCTGGGATTGCAATATTTGCATAAACTCTTGAGCAATTAAAAAGTGGAGGTCTTAGACACGCATTCCTACAGCTTATCTCTTTAACTGAGATACAGTTCTGGGTCAAAGATAGACCCAGAAGGGATGCTTGGCTTTGAAATGTTTTTTTTTTATAAGCACAGCTGACAGTTAGTTTGAGCAATACCGCCGTAAATCTTGAAATATTATTGAGAGTTGATTGCAGCACGAAGGTGAAGTCTTTTGAGATAGTCTGAGTATACATAAATAAAGCTTAAAGAATTGCTTTCCTTTGGATGATTTTCACGACGAGAATGCTGATAATTTCCAAAAGTCCTTGACTTGGTAGCGCTAGTAGGGGTAGGATATCATACAAGCTCTACGGGAACGGCTGTGTTCTCTGCTGGGCGTATTCAAAAAGCAAGGATAGCTATAAAGCCGCCGTCAACACACTAGTTTATTACTTATGGATTGCTGAGGTGTCACTATCATCTCAACCTATTATAAAGATCGCCTCCCTGCATAAGCTTGACAAGGAAAGGTGAGTTGTATTGTGCTTAGTGTTGACAGTAAATGATGAAGGCCAAATGAGGCTGAGGAAAGGACTTTACCTGTTTGCTTTCAACTCCAACGTCTTTAAGAATCACTTGAAGCCAAAACTGAATGTTAAGTGTAAAGTATGGATATTTAGTAAGTTACATTAAAGATGGGTGTGTTAAAGAATTTGATGTGAATGAAAGGGCTGAGCTTTCAGTTTTCTCTGTTCTCTCCCCACACTCATCCTTGGCGTATGTAAAAGGCACGAGAGGGCTATTGCCAGGAACAGATACAGGCCCAATTTTGAGTATCGTATCCTCTTTGAATGATCCTTTTCCTGTAGACGCTCTGTAGGGTGATCCTGAAAATAAGGGATACGCAGGTCGGGCGTGAACAATGCGATCACAAACCCGACACACTTTGTGTGCGTATATAAATCTGTATTTGTGTATGTATGTATATATATAAAGAAAAAACAACTAGTTTTAAATCTCTGAGCGAGAAATATGCAGTAACAGTACCGAACAGTAAAGTTTATTTGCCAACAGAATGGGGCAGTTCTACACAGGACGATGTTGCTACTATTTAGACCCAAGAAAACATGTTTTCCAACTGGTTGTTTCCGGTCTTCAGTTTGAAACAATCACAGCAAGTAATCAGGGCTTATTTGACTTGCTCATACTATATACTTTTTAAAGCGACTCACAGTCGCTGATCTCGTAAAGAGAAAAACAATTAGTTTTAAATCTCTGAGCGAGAGATATGCAGTAACAGTACCAACCAGTAAAGTTTATTTGCCAACATAATGTGGCTGTCTTACACAGGACGATGTTACTAATGTTTAGCCCCAGGAAAACATCTTTTTCAGTTGGCTACCGACATACAATGTGTGTATAGTATGACCAAGGAAAGTTATTACTCCCATCTCTACAAACACAACAGACACAGACTGTGTAGCCAACTAGAAAAGATGTTTTCCTGCGGCTAAACAGTAATAACATCGTCCTGTGTAGGACTGCCACATTCTGTTGGCAAATAAACTTTACTGTTCGGTAGTGTTACTGCATATCTCTCGCTCAGAGATTTAGAACTAGCTGTTTTTCCCTTTACAAGACCAGCGACTGTGTGTCGCTTTAAAAAGAATATAGTATGAACAAGTCGAATTACCCCTAATCACTGTGATTGTTTCATACCGAAGACGGGAAACAACACAGGTCTGTGAGTATCACAAAGGCTAGAGATGGGAGCGATAACCTCTCTTGCTTATACTATACGGACACAAACTGTGTGTCAGTAGCCACCTGGAAATAGATGTTTTCTTGGGGCTAAACAGTAGTAACATCGTCCTGTGTAGGACTTCCACTTTCTGTTGGCAAATAAACCTTACTATACACACACACACATATGCGCTTGTGTCTGTATATATGTGTGGTGTGTATCACATGGTAAATGCAACGATTTATAGTCATAAGCAAACCAAAACACATATGTATGCATATCTATCTATGTATCTGATTTGTAAACGTACACACGCACACACACGCGCGCACACACACACACACATACACGCACATACACACACACACACACACACACACACTTATACATTCCATTTAAAGTAACGCAGGCAATCCAGAAGGCTTCTTGTTTGGTCATGTCAGTTGTCAGCTACTAATAGTAAGCGTACGCGGACGCCAGTCATTGAACGAGTGTAAGTGTTGGTGTTTCGCCAGTGACAGTCTATAGCCTCGAAACTAGCACGATCCGGAGCAATCCGGTTGCTAAATGTAAACACATTATTGTGTAGCTGGCTGAGTCACATAGAAACGATGTGATTTCTTTCTAGTGCTTTTGGTGTCAAATTGAAGAAAGGTTTTTTAAAAAATGCTTGTGTAGACTACTAAATAAATGCAGACTGATTGTGAGGTTGGTGGTTCTACTATTAGCGGTACATTCTGTGTATAGAATAAAAAGTAGCAAAACTCATTAAATTCGTTATGCTGTGTAGCTTTAGATATAACGAAGACATTAACTTCGAAGGAAAATAATCATTCAACGGTACATTGCCAACTACACTGGTTTCGTTTAAGTGAAAAATGAAACTTAATATTTCATTTTAAATCCACAGCAACGAAATCTCCAAATAGCTTGGTGTGACGAAAGACCCAGACATTTAACGATAATATGACACCAATATATTTCCCAGACTATCCTCCTGTCATCATCATCATCATCGTCGTCATCATCATAACCATCATGAAACGTTTGCCATCTGGACGAGAGAAATGTACTGAGTGTCTGTCTCAGTGCTTTAAAACAGGTTGACTAGCTACTGTTTAATACTGCATAAGACTGTTTACATATAAACGTCTATATATAGCATCATTTCAATGTCATTGGCCATAACATGTGATTACATGATGGTGTTATTATTGCTGTTATTGTTGTTGTGGCCATCGTAAGCAAATTCATGGAATGTATACAAGTGGAATATTGCTTCTAAATTGAAAGTTGTATTATCGCCTTTCTCCTTGATAAAAGTGGCTAAAAAAACGAGTGACTTTGTCACAGATCAAAAACATCTTGTAAGGCTTTGTTTACAAACTCAATGATTTACGAAGCTCATTAGCCATATATATGGAATGTTGAGTTGTGTCAGAATTGAAATATTGTGATGTATGTATGCATGCATGCATGTATGTATGTATGTATGTATGTATGTATGTATGTATGTATGTATGTATGCATGCATGCATGCATGTATGTATGTATGTATGTATGTATGTATGTATGTATGTTTGTATGTTGTGTTGTTCAGGTAAGCCTTGACTGAACAGTCTGTGTGTCACGCAAGTAGGAGTCCGAACAACTAGATGTGAACAATAGATCAGAGGTGGTAAAAGTGCGACACTTTATGCCTATTTGTATTCATCATTGGTGGCGTGTATCATGGAACGCTATATTGATTTAATGAGGTTATTTATGCTGAAATTACTTCTGTGTACGTATATATAAAGTTCTTCTATACTGAATAGGAGTGATAGTATTTAATGATGCTGGAGAAGTGTCTATACATTGTGCGTATAGTAACAAAGGTGTGATGGTCTGAGATTACTGCACTAACAAAGAGTACAGGCGGTTTTTCATTTTTAGCATTTTTGTTGTGCAGGTAATATATGTGTGCTAATTTGTGTTTCGCAAGGGTCTAATGAATTGGTTGTATATCACTGTTGCTGCGTCTTTCTGTTTGTCAGATATGGTGCTTGTACGTTGAATGTTAGTAAGTTATTTACTGTACCTTCTAATGTACAGTGAGATTTTTTTTTCTATTTTGTCCGTTCTGTGTTTCAATTGATGTGTACAAGAGTGCAGCAGTGTAGAAGCTTAGTAGAGCGTAATACAATGTCGTCGTGACTGTAGATGTTATGTTTCGTCCCAGGTCATTCCTGATCCAGCAGATTTAAAAGCAAAAGAATTCCAGCTATGACATATCCATGTTATTTTCAGACATGATGTATCTAAAATTGCATTATCTAATGTGTCCATTATCTGAAGTATAACCTGAGGGAGATTTGACAGTTTTTCTAGTATGTCATGCCACCCCATAAAGGCTTCTTCTTTAACTTTCTCTTGTTGGTGTTGTTGTTGCTGTTGTTTAACCCCATGGCATCCCTAAGTAAACTCATGATCAAAGACACTTCAGCCGTCTTTTATTTAGACACAGTGTATCTCGGTCTACATTAGTTAATGTGAACTTTTCAGAAAACACTCTAGAGTGTAATCTGAGGAAATTTTGACTTATTTCCAACATCTTGAGCGATCTTGAGCGATCTCATACAGGCTTCTTTGTTGTCACGTCGGTATTGTTTTTGGTGGTGGTGG
>NC_068986.1:64632277-64636488 GCF_001194135.2 Octopus bimaculoides | reverse complement strand
TATATTGTAAATGTACGATTTAAAGATAAGGAGAACAGCGTTACTTAATTATAATCATAACATTGTTTCTTTGTTTTCACGAAGCATTTTATAGAAAATAATTGCATGTTGGATGTACATATACAATAGTACAGGGAAGCGGCAAAAGCGCAGCTCAACATGAAAAACAGATAATTTTTTTAACAATATAAAGAATCCAGAAAAGACTGTTACTTATGGAAGATTCACATACGCCAGGATTCGCCCACTTTCCCTCCCGTCTACAATAACCAGCCATTCAACATAGGTCTAAATGTCAGCAAATATCGTACACTACACAAGTGCGTGGAGAACAATTTTGTCATTGTATGCGCCTCTCAGACAGGTCTTACTGACGTTACATCTGTGTCTGAGAGATGTATATCATGGAAATGATAAAGCGCGAGCAACACTGCCAAGGCAGGAATTTCTAGATGTTCAGACCTCTGGGCTGAGAGTGTTCCGTATCAAATAAATGAGTTGATCTTCGTCGACGCTTAGAATCTCTCCAAGAACATCATTGTTCTCCTGTACCACTCTATAGAATGATAACATTGACGTTCTATTGTACACATTGCTAGAGTGATATAGAACCGAGAACGCCCGATACTTTCTAGATATCAGACAATAATTTTGGTCTACACTTGGTCGATGACTGCAGATGTGTTAAATAAAAGTGCTATGGAAGATCGTACTTTACAAGCAATAACTATTTTGTCTCGTAAACTAAGAATCTCCAGAGATTTTACGATCTCAGTGCATGCTAGAGCCTCATTAGCTTTGGCATACCGAGCTTTAGCGCTATCAGTACAAGAAGAAAAGTAGACGTTCTAACCTGGTCAGATGCAACCTGGGACAAGGCATGATGGTAAGGCATTAAAATATTATGTACGTGTAGTCGTAATCCTGATCTATTTTTCAAAAATACATCCCTGTGTATCCATTGTTGTATGAGAGTGGTCGTCCTGCTTGTAACCTATGCCTCATATCCTATTCACCTGTAGATTGAGACCGAACCAGACACTCGAAGCATTTTAACAAGGCTGTCAGTTCATTCACACATAGAAATACCGATAGCTGACACAGACTCGCTTCTCTAAGTCCGAATTACAAACCCACTGACATCCTGGTTAATGAGCGCTTCTGTTACGACTGCATATTCCTTCGGCATGGTGTCAACCACCTCGATTTCCAAATGGCAGACATTTGGAGAACCGTAGGAGAAAGCTCTCCTGCATCCCAGCTTGAGTGAGATTACTCTTAGCATCTCCATCTTCTGTAGTAGTCGCTCAAGAATGTACAGGAACTACGAGAGGGAATACTTTTGATGGATCCAGTGCGTGGTACTGAACGGTTCAAAATCGTAGCCATTTACCACTAACACCATAATATACTGCTGTACATAGCAATAATAAAACTTCTTGACACCGGACCGAAACTGGTTGCGAGCTTCCCAGCTGCTAGACATCGATGATCAACTCTATCGAAGGTTTATATGGATTCAAGTTGATCAGCATCCCACCGAAGCTAAAACAAAACTAAACACTTTCTACGATACATCTCAACAAGGAGGCGGCTGATTTGGATAGATATGCCCGTGATCTTGCAAGTGTGTGTGAACTCGACAACACAATTTGTAACAAGCATCAGCACCTGCAGAAATTTTGGTTTAGAAATTTTAACTTAGTGTTGAGCAAAGTTATAGGCTTAAATTTTCTATAATGATAATTTTGTTAGAGTTCTTCAACTGCAGCACCACACTCCGTCTTATATAACTGGAAATTACCCTAGTCTTTTGCCGGTTCCTATACACCTTACCAAGATAAGAGCTAACAAGTCCAGAATACTACAATAAGGTTCACAGGCAAGGCTATCCAATCATGGCACCATAACTTTGGCACAGCCATACATAACATCCCCTATTCCAGTATACGTAATCGTATTCTCGAAATTCACAGAACATTGAGATAGGCATCAAAACCCACCGTTACCGTCTGTGACTCCTAGAATTTCTGCAAAGTTTTGCTGAAAAGTTGTGCATAACTACACGGAATGAGATATCACATGCTCATCACGAATCGTCACAGATCATATCATAGCTCAGACAAAAGGCAGTAAGTAACATAGTATTTTAAATTTCACGCATTATTTCATTGAACGCAGCTTTCGTATTTAGCGTCGAAGAATTTGTCAAATACCATTATGATAGCAGCCACTTGTGTTATGAATTTTAACACTGACTTACTCTGCTATTATTGCCATTAATTGCTGTTAATTTTGTCACAATATTTTTCAAACCAATAACTTTCTTTTCTGTTTCCCTTTTTGTTTATTTTTTAATAATTTTTTTTTTCAATGACGGGTAGCGTTATTTACATTCCTCCAATATAAACAAGGCTGCCACTACCATTGTGAGACTCATGGCCAACTCGTACTTCGAAGATTCTACGATTTTATATATTTTTAATTCTATTCCAACAAGAAAATAGAAAAATATCAAATGAAAATTCAAATACAATCAAAATTAAACAAATACAACTTAATCCACCTTAAATAGAGCAAAACAAATACGAAATTAAACACAAATACCGTTTAAAACAGTTTGAGGTGAAATAAAAAGAGAAAAATAGCCTCTTTACATAAAATCCAGAAGCAGAAAGAAAATCGCCTTATTTCACTGGTCATACAAAGAACAACAATCTTTTCTTTATTAGCCACAAAGGTTTTTAAAAAATACAAAAATGCGACGAACGTTAAACATGGTTAAAAATTGCTTTAAAAAGGTTTCGCAAACACGAATGGATCTGGACAATAATCATATAATTAAAATGGTAACCAAATAAAACTTCACAAAGTAAGAAATAATTTTATAAATAAATGGAATAAATGAAATAAATGAAAAATAAAAACGCAAAAAAGCGAGATATAATTGAAAGAAGATGAAACGTAAAAAAATTTGGTTCTCGTTCCCAAACGGCTCGCCACCGTTTGACCTTATTGTTCCTTTTTATTTTCTTTGCTAGCTTTTCTGGTTCTTCACGATAAAAAAAAAGTCAAGTGGTTCTCACAACTAGACGTGTAGCAACTTGTTCTTTTGCCCTGCACCATGACCTTTGTCTCGACGCCCTCAAGTGAACACGTCTCCGAGATAGACTTGTATTTTTTTTTGTTTTTTTTTTGGTGGTTGGGGTCATTAGGACATGCAAATTTATTTCGACCTCCCCGGACTATATGTTACTTCTCATTTCTGCTTTAACAATTCGCCCATACACCGTTTCCAGACTCCTTTATCCTTATCCGAACTGAAACATCTCTAAAATTGTCACCTACACTTTCTGGAATAAGTAAACTATATTAGTCAATGACTAATAGAGTTCTTTTGCTCGCAACATAATTATTTCTAATTAGCGATTTGATGTCCATTTAATGTGTGAATATTAAGTAGCGTAATTTATTAATCCAATTATTGACGGCAGAAAAGTAATTTATTCTTAATGTATATAAGCGATACATTATAAATCTGCGTACCACTACATAAATTTATAGCTACAAATGTTTGCGTGTGCGTGTGCGTGATCAGTGACACACACACACACACACACACACACACACACACACACACACACACATACATTGTGTGGGGGATCTTGTGTGTGTGTGTGTGTGTGTGTGTGTGTGTGTGTGTGTGTGTGTGTGTAAGCGTACATACATGGTAATGTATAGTTAAGTAAAAATATAGATTTCTCAAAATTAGATCGTGATCTTATTTCAAAGAACAACCACATATTCTAGAGTTCCATCACTCTATGCGGCATTTTTGGCATATACTATTGTATTATAACCGCAGGTTGACCACTGTGTTGTGAGGCTGGTAGAAGGAAACTATGCGGAAGTCCCGTATATACACATTTGTTTGTGTGTATATGTATGTGTTTGAGTGTGTCCACGCACATGTATCTATTTGTATGTCAACCTTTATGTCCCTCTTTGCTGTTAACACCGAGGAAAAATGTATGCGTTTATAATAATTAGTATAGCAGTACAGTAAAATATGGTTTCTAAAATAAGCATTCGGTTTTAAAATAGCTATTGCTTCGATATGATCAACTAAATACTCTTCAAGATGGTGCCCTACAATATCTACGCGCCCACACATACACACATACATACACACACAAATATATATATACATA
>NC_068986.1:64626565-64631473 GCF_001194135.2 Octopus bimaculoides | reverse complement strand
TGACTGGTACCTTCAGACCATAGCCTCTCTCTCTCAGACTCTTTCTGTCAGTCTCTCTGTTCATCTTGCTGACCGCTGCTGTCACATACTCGTTCTTCACTACATCGACTGCCATTCCATCTGGCTGTTGTGTTTACATCAACTCCGTTTACAGCAACTGCGATCCATCTTCACTCGCTGACCGCTTCCACCAACTGCTGTACGCCAACTGCTCGATGCGAACTGCTCACGCCAACTGCTCGCGCCAACTCCCGTCCCCCAAATCTCGCTGTCGTATTTATCACAAATGCCGTAGCTCAACAGTGCTACTTTACTCCCCTCCAGAGCTGGGTCAGTTTAGTACAATTCCTAACTTGTTTTTCTGAACTTTTGGTGACCGGAAAGGGTCAGCGATCACTCCTACGCTAAAAATAACTGTGCTTGTTCACAGGACAAAGGAAATACCATTATCCTCAACAACCAGAATACGGTTTCAAACCCAGCTCGGGGAATAAGGACCTAACGTTATTTTGTTTGTTTATCGGCGTCCGTATCAATATGTTATACGTTTTTTATTTGTCGTTTGTATATTTACAGTACATGTTTTCATTTATTTTATGTATGTATATATATATAAAGAGTATGAGGGGTTTAGTTCACTGATGATCTAAACGAATAGGTACGCTGAGTAGGTGCTATAACCATTAGATTATAGCACCTACTATAGCTATAACTGTTAGGTTCCAAGTTCACAGCTGAGGCTGGAGCTAGGTATTAAGCTAGTATTAAGCTGCATGTATATTATATTAGAGAAAAAAGAACAACAAAAACCAAGGTAGGGCAGATATCTCAAGTCATTTAGAATATTTAATTAGGGTAAGGTGAATTTGAAGTCTTACAGCTGTTTCTGGGATATCCCAAGTGATAGGCTAGTATGTCCGTACACTGAGTATACCGTCATCAGAGACAAGGTGAGTAGGTATGAAAGACTTAGACAAGGAAATTCACAGTTTATAAGGAATAAAAATAGCAGATAAGAGAATAAAGAGTAAGACAGCAGATAGAATGCAGACAGGAGAACAAAGTTCAAATCTCATCTTCTTCCAGAGGGATGGAGGTTGATCTGTATTGCCAGGTAAATCCAGGCATGTTATGTTCATGTTGAAGGAATAGAATTTAGTGGTTAGTATGAAAATGGTCCACGTGAGTATACAGAGTGAGAAAGACAGACATCATGATAGACACATATGGGCTGTGAGTGAGTGAATAGAAGAGAGAGGAGAAAGCAAGAAAAGAAAGGAATGCGCTAGATGTATACACACGTGCGCACACACATATACATAAATATATATGACACACCCACACATAGATTTACACTTACTCTCGTGCACACACTCTCCTGTTCCTAACTTACGTGACAACTGTACTTAATATCTTCATGCATGACATGTCAACATACCATTGGATAGTTTTAGTTGTTTTTCTCAACGTACTTTTGTTTAGCTTACTAAAATTAGGTATAAGTCTTAAGTCAATTTGCTACTGAAGTTAAGGTGTGATAATTGTGCTGATAACGGTTATTGAGCCAGAAATACGTTTCCTCATCTGTTCTCTTATCTCCAGACAATAAGCCTGTCCTCTTCCTTAAAGGCTAGTCAAATTTGGACAAAGTTTGAATCTTGAGATTTGCTTCCCTTCTAAAGTGGAGCTGAACTTAATTGTTATGTGGTAATCATGATACCACTATGAAAGCGCTTGGCTTAGTGATTAGGATATTCGGATCCCGATCGTAAGATCATGAGTTCGATTCTTGGCGGCACGTTGTGTCCTTTCGGCAAGACACTTTCTTTCGCGTTACTCCAGTTCACTCAGCTGGCAAAAATGAGTAGTACCTGAAATCCAAAGGGCTAGCCTTATCATGATCTGTGTCGCACTGAGTCTCCCTGAGGACTACGTTAAGAGGATGCGTGTCTGTGAAGTGCTCAGCCACTTGTACATTAATTTCACGAGCAGGCTGTTCCGTTGATCGGATCAAATGGAACGGACTGTCAGTTTTATGATACGTCCTCTAAAGGCGAAGATTTGATAGATTGTTTGGTATTTAATATGTCTAAGTTCTTCCAATACATGCTATTGGCCACTTAGGTCATACTATTCTATTACCCTGCAACCGACTCTTTTGCTTGCTAAGATACACATATGCACACACGCACTAATATATATATATATTCATACACACACTTTTAACTGTCCCTCCATATTATCTCTTCTTATTTCTCTACCACGTGGCGTTTCACAATATGTGTTCGACTGTATTTTCCCGGACTTTTCTTCACAGTCTTTTTTGCCTCTGCAGTTTACCATTGACTTTTTACCAATTCAGCATTTTAGGATTCTTTCTTATGTAAAAAAAATTCAACTGTTTTTTAAGAAAAGATCTTTTTCTTCGATTTAACTGTCTACATCTGCTTCGACCGTGCTTTCCTCTTCGGGTTTACTTCCAAAACATTGCACTTGTCATTTAACCTACATAGATGTTCACTATGCTTCTTTTATCGTTTGCTATTACCTTCTCTTTACATGGTTCACTGGTTCAGTCTTGTGAGTGAATTTGGGAGATGGAAACTGTATGGAAGTTGCCTTATATATGTATGTGTGTGTGTCTTTGTGTCGGTGTTTAACCCCCTCCCACCCACACATATACACACACACATACAGTTTGGCAACCGGTGTTGGCTTGTTTACGTCCCCGCGAAAGAGGATAAGTATACAATTTTAAAAAGAAATACTGCGGTTGATTTATTCGACTAAAATCTTTAAGATGATAACAAAGCATAGCCGCAGTCCAATGACTGAAACCAGTGAAAGACAAAAAGAAAAAAAGAAAATAAGGACATGAATTTCTTTGACGTTTACCAATAAATTGTTTCCCCCTTGTTTTGCTCTCTGTATCCATTTCGACTGCCTTCTTTTATAAGCTTTGATCAGTTTTTCTTTCTCCTGACATCGCACTAGTTACTTAACCTCCACAAGCCTTTCACCAGCGTTGTCATTTTGCATTATAAAATTGCTTTTTATAAACATTTCATTAGTGTTTTCTCTTGACACTACATTTCTCATGACTTTCTTTTCAACTCAAACTCGTACCTGCCACCTCATCCACCTTTCCCCGTCTTTTCCTCACAATACGATTACACCTACACACCATCCTCTCACGCATCTACAGTCCCACACTACTATACTCCATACATGCACACCTAAAGACACTCCTGGGAGACACTAAAGCCCCGAAATCCACACATACATACACACACACACCCTTATGCCCATCTCAATGCACGGATACCATCCTATAGTTCACACACTGTCCTACTCGTCCCCTTTGAAGAAAAATGCATTTATATCAGACCTCGAACGTTTTTGCCTTTTCCCTTCTTTTCTCCAAACACCCTTCATCAGAACAAAGATAAGAAGGAAAAACGATAAAAAAGAAAATGGCTCGCCTCCGAAACGTCAAGACTCCCTTTTCAAACGTCAACTAATATAACATTTCTTAAAACGTGTATCTTCGTCTAGCCTCCGGAATGTCAAGACACCTGTTTCAAACGTTAACTAATATAACATTTCTAAAAACGTGTATCTTTTGCGTTATCCTCTTTTTGTGCTTATTGCTTTCTTAAGCGCGCTTAATAGATATATGTATATACATACATACACATACACACACACACACACAATATATATATATATGTCTGTGTGTGTGTGCATGTACAAAAACAACCAGTCATTATTTTAGCAAGATACATATATATACATATACATATACATATATATATGTGTGTGTGTGTGTGTGTGTGTGTGTGTGTGTGTGTGTGTATGTATGCATGCATGTATGTATGTATATGTATTACACAGAACATGTTACAAACATTACGCTAGCCTGCAGATAGAAAATTACATGCGAAAAGAAACATTGTAAGAAACTAAGTATAAAGACGAGAAAAGCGTAATATACGAATCTAGCATTTTTTTCATTTGCATGTTATATATACATACACGCATGCGTACGTACGTACGCACATACATACCTATATACATAAACACGCGCATACATACATACATACATACATACATACATACATACATACACATACATGCATAATATAGTATATATGTGTGTGTTTGTGTGTATATATATGTATATATATATATATATGTGTGTGTGTGCATATATATATATATATATATATATATATATCAAGCTATATCAACTGTTATTATGTAAATCTTACTCAATTTGTCATGAAAATATATTCAAACAGCATTTATGTATAGTACATTGCTGTTAAAGCTATCAGAGTTAAGTAAACATCCGTCGCCTCGTAACCTAAATAAGTTAATTGAAATTAACAACTTCATATTGCCCAAATGTTAAAGGCAACGTTGGCTTTTCACTAAAATATATCTCTCAAGTACTAAGTAAATATTTCATCCAGATATAGTTAAAGAATATGCAGTGTTATGAAAACAACTGTGTAAAATATCATTTTTTTGAAAAAAAATAAATGGAAATGAGATACATAGTTTAAATCATAAAAACTATGTTAATTCGTTAAATTTGGACTCTTTTACTGGTTTCAGCCAGTGGTTGTGGTCGCGGTTGGTTATATTTAAAATTACTTTTATATCGAATTTAAATTTTCTGTACAATTTAGTATAGGTAATAGAAATCATAAATATTAGGTTTTGACATGGCAATAGTGACAACTCTGTCGGAAGAAACGTTACAAGGGGTTATGATTTGAAAACACCGGTTTATTGGTTTTCTCTATTATGTTGACATATTTCAATGATATACATCAACGAAAGATAACCAAAGATGCACACGCATATATACCTAACTTCATGTATATATATATATATATATAT
>NC_068986.1:64624107-64625922 GCF_001194135.2 Octopus bimaculoides | reverse complement strand
ATGCGTTTCCCAATTATAAAGAAAACTGTCCGTCTTCCCTATAGAATTCATTTCCTTCAGTTCATACACAGACACGCACGTATATATATATATATGCACTCACATATATACACACACCACACACACACACACACACACACACACACACACACACACACACACACACACACAAATATACCCTTTTAATAATTTCAGCCATACAGCTGCAGTCAAGCTGTAGCACCACCCTGATTTTACACTTATACGTGTGATTCTGCCTTGGCTGATTTCTTCAGGCTGGTGGGGTTTCACATTGCCACTTCTGGATGTGCTTTTACCCTGGTTGCTGGTCCATTTGGTAAGTGAAGGAGTTTGACACCGCTGCCCTCATCTGTATCTCATTGCCGCCGTAGATTCATTCGATATTGTGGAGATAAGAATGTCTAGTTCCTTTTTGAAGACATCTACGTCCACACAGTGTAGCTTTCGAAATTTTTGTGGGAGGACATTGAAGAATTGTGGACCGTTGAACACTAAGCTGTTGCAGTACCTGGTCCTAAATTTAGATGGAGTGGACAGTAGCTTTGATACAATACAACGGGATCCATTTTAGGCATTTGTATAACACTCAATGCCGAAATTAGGTACTTGTCGTTCAAGTACTTTCCATATGCAGATTATTACTTTTCTGTCGCGTCTTCACTCCAGTGAGTAAAGTCTTATTATTTTTCAGCCTCTCTCTGTTGCTCATCTGCTGCACTGTTACAATATTTTTAGTGTAGTGACGTTGGACCGCTTCAAGGTCCACTCGTAGTTTGGTATTTGTGGTGACCATAGCTGAGAGTAGTAGTCCAGGCACCAAAGTCCTCCACAGGGTAAACATAACTTCTTGGTCTCTTATCTTGAAGAACCTTGGTATCTATCCTGCCACTTGTTTATACTTTGCTGCCATCTTGGTAACGGGCATATGAAATGATGCATCATTACACGCACTCTAACTGCCTGTGATTCTGCGATCGCAGTGCCTTCGGGTCTTGTATATGCAGGCTGAAGTGCATTTATGAGCTGATAGTACAGTGCTTGAAATTTTCCAGCATTAAACCGTAGGTTGCTTACTTCTGTATCATCAGCGTAGCTAGTGACAGTGGCTGTCTGAGTGATCATGGGTATGTCTAAGAGAGCTATTATAAATAGTTATGGCCCCAAGACAGTTCCCTGGGGACGTAACTTAGAATTTGAGTCTCCTCAGAGGGGGCACCATTGGTTACAACCGCCTGGCTTCTGTTTTTAATGAAGTCATGCAGCCACTCTCCCAATTTACCAAGGCCTCGCAGCTTCTGACATATCATGCCATGATCTATCTTATCAAAAGCCTTTTTGAAGCCAAGCTATATCTAATTGACATCTGAATGGTTAAGCAGTTGCTTCAAAACCCAGTCATACTGATCTAGAGCTATGTGAAGCAGCTTCTTCCTGGACAGAAACCATATCGTGTATTGTTCAGTAAATCATTTTCCAGAAACACTTTCATTTTCTCTCTGATTTTACTGAAATGTAAAATCAGAGAGATAGGCCTGTAGTTCTGAACCCCTGCTCTGCTTCCATCTTTGTGGATAGTGCCTATAATGTCATCTTTTAGTTTTTTAGGACGTTTACCACTTGCAAGGAAACCCTGGAAAAATATCTGAAGTGGTTTCGCTAAAGCTTCCTTACATGGCTTTTGGAGTATAGCTGGGATGTCATCGGGACTACATGCTGAGCTTGAGCTCATTTCATCTGTAGCCAATGTTACATCTGCCTCCTCAATGCCGATGCATATATATATATATATATATA
>NC_068986.1:64621882-64623873 GCF_001194135.2 Octopus bimaculoides | reverse complement strand
TGTGTGTGTGTGTGTGTGTGTGTGTGTGTGTGTGTGTGTGTGTGTGTGTATGTGTGTGTATGTGTGTGTATGCATGTATGTATGTATTTACATATTCTCTGTACGTTTTCAGCTTCATTTATTTCTTTTGTTTCTTGTTTAGATTAGTAACGATTTATATATAAATGTAATATAATATATATATTGTTATGTTTCGGGATGATCATTTTTGTTTTGCCAATTAAACAGACGCACTATATATTCGAGCTTCACTTGTTTATTATTGTTCTTATTGTATGTCCATTGTCTGGAAATCTTTCGTCACACACCTGACTTCTTCAGTGACTTCTCATCCTACGTGTCTTCTCCTGTTCTGTTTAGTACATTCTATCTTTCAATGGAGTGTATCCTTTGTGTGTGTGTGAGCGCGTGCGCGCGCACGTGCGGGCGTGTGTGTGTGTGTGCGTGTGTACGCTTCTCTGTGTGTTTTGTATGTGTAGTTTGTGTGTGTATATTTGGATTTGCTTCCTATATTGTTTTATCCATGCCCTTTCTTATTTATCTATTTTATTTATTTATCTATTTTTCAAACCATGTACTCCTGCTTTGTGGATGATAACATAGTGGCGAAAGCACCCCCACAAGGCATCCAGCAAATAGCTAACTCCATCCACTAGAATATTAAAGTACCCTAGCAAGTACCCAAACTATAGGCTTTGGTTCTAAACTAAGAATGATAAGATCTAGAGCCTTCATTCCCACTATGCCAAACCCATGGCCTCTAAATACCTGGTTCACAAGTACGTAGCTATTGCGGACAATGCTAAGTTCAATATCCTAATAGCAGACTAGATGTGAATGATGAGAAATGAGTCGCGCATATGCGACCCAACGGGTTTGGAAAATACACATACAACACTTCATCCACTGCATGCAGTTCTCTGGCTACAGCCAAAGTGACAGGATTAGAGTGTACAAAGGAGCCACCGCTAAATACAAGGCCATCTTAGAGAATGATACAAATGGGATTTGCACATTATACAGGAGTAAATCCTGAAACAGCATAGAAGTACCAAGAAGATATATAGGGCTAACTTATGGTATGACAACCAAAAATACCAGAGTGTCATGTTCGTTAGTGTTACCCCTGGCGGCGAACTAGCATATCTTTTTCGGAGAGCATTAGATAAGGTAAATCTACGGATCAAAGTAGTAGAAAGGCCAGGAACCCCATAAAATCCCTGATCTGTAGAACATGTCCATTCGAAAGGCACCCATGTACGGAGAATAACGGTATAAGCATGTAGGATGAATCCACAGATTAACTGTAAGATTAGGAAAGTAGTCTAAGGCATACGGTGTACCGAGGGATGGTGCAGAAACAAGACAATTTACATTGGTGATGCGGCACGTAGCATAGGGGAGAGGAGAGGTGACCACTGGCGAGAGCTTAAAGGGGGAGAACATTTCTTCAGTGCTCTACCAACATGCACAATTAGAACATAGAGGCTCAGTTAATAAGATAGATGTTAAGGTATTATCGACGCATAGAACAGACACGTCATTTAGACAGATCACAGAGGCCATACACATAGTAATAGACAGACCGAGCCTCAACAAAAAATATGAATGGAGCAATACAACCCACTACCACCACACTACGCAACATGATGACTAAAGACATAATGGGGGGGGGGGAATGAGATACAGATACAAACAGATACTAACAGCACAATATAGAAACCCATATTGTTGTTGTTGGCACTCCGTCGCATACGACGTCGAGGGTTCCAGTTGATCTGATCAACGGAACAGCCTGCTCGTGAAATTAACGTACAAGTGGCTGAGCACTCCACAGACACGTGTACCCTTAACGTAGTTCTCGGAGATATTCAGCGTGACACAGTGTGACAAGGTTGGCCCTTTGACTTACAGGTACAACAGAAACAGGAAGTAAGAGTGAGAGAAAGTTGTGGTGAAAGAGTACAGCAGGGTTCGTCACCATCCCCTGC
>NC_068986.1:64615163-64621323 GCF_001194135.2 Octopus bimaculoides | reverse complement strand
CATGTGCGTGTGTGTGTGTGTGTGCGTGCGTGTGCGTGTGTGTGTGTGTGTGTGTATGTGTGTGCGTGTGCGTGTGTGTGTGTGTGTGTGTGAAAGTTTTTATGGCTAGTCAGAAAGTGACCATTGGTTTCGCATCTACAAAGCGTAAAGCTGTATAGGTGACTCTTCAGACTGAACATTCGCCTATGCAGCTTAGCGCTTTGTAGGTATAACATCAATGGTCATTCTCTGACCAGCCGTAACAACCTTAAGAGTAAATATTTTATTGGTCTAATTTTAGAGTGTGCTTCTTTGTCGGATATATGAACTACTGATTAGTAAATATACGTGTATATAGCCTCCATAAGTCCTAAATGTTATATTAGAATTTATGGGAGCAACTTAGGCTTAGGTTAAGGCTTAGTTGTGATCCGAACATAGCCTCTTCTGACACAGAGGATCGGGAGGCCTTTTGGGCGTTCTCTTTTCCTTACTGGAAGGGATCCCAACCCATGGGCTAAGGGGACTTAGATGATGGGGTGGTGGTTTCGAAAGGGACATACATACATACATACAAACATACATACATATATATATGTATGTATGTTATAGTAGAAGACACTTGCCCAAGGTGCCACGCAGTGGGACTGAACTCAGAACACACACACACATCCTGCCTTTCATAGATATACAGGTTTATGGGAGCAACTGTCTTTGAAGTCTTATATTGTTGTTGAATGCTTGAAATGAGGAGTAGATAGACAGCCGACAAGTGACAAAGGGTCCTTTCTCTGTGTTCTAGTTGTTTACGTATTTAACTCGTTTGTTTACGTATTTCATGTTATTTGCACCGTTGGTGATGTCGTGCATATATATACATGTGTGTGTGTCTGTGTATGTATATATATATATATATATATATATATATATATATATATACATATTCAACTTCTTTTTCTCTAAGCTCTTCTTTTTATTTATTCTTCACTCTGATGAAGCTCTGTTTCAGATCGGTTTTATTACCAAATATGATAAATATTTTTTAGCATATCAATGGCAATATCATACAACAGAAACAGCTGTTAGATGGGGTGCAGTCTATTTGTATTTAATTAATAAATGGTAATGTAAGTCAATTGTTGTTCATCAATATTTCTCCATTTTCTGTGTGACCGTTTGACCAGCTAGAAAGAGCAGCTTCTTATATTATATATCTTATCGGCTTGAAAAGTGGAAAGACATATTGGATATTTTGGCCCTCTGTTAGAGAAAAAAATCCTTTGTGAAGCTCATAGAAGGAATGTCGTTCACCAAGGATCTTCTAGATCAGAGCCTAAGTCATTGAAAAGGTTGCAAGCAGCAACGAAAGAGCTTTGACACACAAAAACAAATCAAAAGACTTACTGTTTAACCAAATTAAACCAACAGTCGATTAGTTAGTTGGATATTTAACCATCTGACTAATAATAAAGGATTGAAATGAAACTAGTGCGTGTGTTAATAATATTTTATTCTTTATAACAGGCACTTAGGCTCTAACACAGAGGGGACAATACAAGAACATACACAATACCACAGTGGGGACAAAAACCTAAAACGGATGACATGAAATGTATAAAATGTACAAAATTAATGATAATGAAATAGCTGCATTGAGCCCCACTCTCAAGCAGTACCATTTTAAATGTTTTGAATGTTTTTATATGCAGTTTTTGATCTTTTTATTTCCACTTTTTCTCTCTATTAGCATCATATTTATATTCTATTATTTTACATTTACTTACTTTTATTGAAGTCATTAAAGGTACTAATTCTTTGTATTCCACAACTGGTAGCAGTTCATCAAATTCTACTTCTTCACCCAGTGGACCAATTTCATTTTCAAACAAATCCCTCTCAGCTTGTCGTATCTCTCCTTGTTCGTTAAAACTCCTTTAACATCTTCCTAAACACAGCATAACTTGTAACACTTGGCAGTTATATACAGTTATACAGTGTCTGTCTTACTACCATAACATTGAAATATTGCTTCATGAACTTTCCTGAGGTCATTCGACTTCAAGTTGCCAAAAATAACCAAATATTTCTCTCTTTCTCTCTCTCTCTCTCTCTGTCTCTCTCTCTCTCTCACACACACACACACACACACACACACACACACACACACACGTATACATACATACACACATACACATACACACACGCACACACACACAGTTCACCAAGCCATTAATTAGGAAGACAAAATCATGTATTGGACATTGTAGTCTTAGACACATTACGCCCAAAAAAAAACAAGACGGGATACACAGATTTGAAATGGCGTTGACCATAAGTGTGTTCCATAGAGCTAACGTAGGTTTAAGTAACAACAGCAATATATTTACCAGTTATTTATAACTAGAAAAAGTGTCCTATTTTCAACGTCGGTTATGGGATTGTAACGAAAGCCATTTCAGTTGTTTCAGTACGTTGCCTCACTTCTTCCGACGTAGATTTCAACATCAATGGACTTATTTACAACTATATTGAACACTTCATCTACTTAGAACAATTTATATCAGTAAATTTATCTCCTAAGTATTATTGTTGTTTCTTTTATAAGCCAGTCTCAAGCTAATCTCCAATTTCTCTTAAGTTAAGACATATCTAAGAAAGCTTTTTAAAGAGATGTCAAAACGAAAATAATTTTTCAGTAATAATTAGAATAAACTGGAAGATAGAGGACAAATTGGTTGTATATAAGCCTCACAACATATATTGAAGTATTCTAATATCATCTGCAAATAGTTCATATTTAATGAAGAGCAAGTGTTCTCGCAATTTTGTTGGCATGATTCCTTTTTCAATAATGATTTCGAAGCTACATAACCGAACATTTGAGGGAAGGTACATAGTCTCTGTAATTGATCCTAGTACTCGTTTTTATGTAGCCGGTATTGAACTCATAATGTAAAATAACCGAATGCCAACGCTCTACCGAAATTGCTACCATTCTATCTCCTTGCACTTCAGCGTCCTTGGAAGAATGAAAGGTGAAATTAGCCGGAATTGAACTCATAGCGTAGAAGCACATAAATAAACACCAACGTTCTATTGATTCTGCCATTTTATAACACTTTCCTTAAAATATCGAAAAACACTATCTTGATGAACCATACGCTTTATGAGGTTATGACGTTTAATGGGAAATGATGGAATATATATTTTCAAAGGATTAAGCGGTGATCCACATCATATCTACTATCAACATGTTCAGCTCTAAATAGTTATTCCGATAATTCCTGTTATTTTCGAGATACGAAAAATACATTAGCATTGAGTACTTCTAGATGTAATAAAATAACTATAAAGTTACCATCAATATTCTATATGTGCTCCTTGCATTTGATGAACATTGGTAATCCCATTAAGGCCAGGAGCGTTTTATTAAAATTATTGAAAGTTTCTTATTAGCATTGTGTAGAAAGGCAACTATAAACTTCTTCGGGATTATAGTCATAGCCAATATCTCGCATCAGATTACTGCTATCGCAGCAGAACTAAATACCTTTCTCCTGGAAATAAAATGATGAATACTTCATAGGACGATGGTGAAAATAGGAAAATATCGTGTTACTCTTTACTTTTTCAAATGTTATTTTCAAATCGCTCACTAAGTCATTTAACTCTAGTCAGTAGATTTGAGAATTAGATGCAACTTGAACACAAGGGCTTGTCTCTGCTGTTTCTATATCATATCACAAGCTGAATCTTCAGAATAACTGCTGTCTGTGATTGTTGTTAGTGAAACTGGTGGGTTTGCTTCATCATGTGATACTCGTTTGTGGGGTTGGTTGATAGTTTAGGCAGTTGGTCTTTAATTTCTTCTCTTTGTGAAACCAGCTGTCTCTGACATATAAAAATAATAATCACCATAGTGATTCGTAGGTTCACATTAAATCATTATCAAAGCTTTTAATAGAAATTGCACAATACACAACAAATATGTCCCATTTTTGGACTCATACTTTTCAACAAAATTGCTGCAAGGTAGCAGATCAAGTTGTTGCTGTTTCTTTATTGGCGTACATTGCCCACAAACATAAATTTGTCTGCTTGGTGTATGCAAGTGTGTCTATTTTATCATCACAGAAGATCTGAAAAAGTAATTAGGATGTGTCAGATGATACGTCTGCTCTGTCACATGAAAAGACGTAAGACTATGAATTGATCTTTATGAGCACAAAATAGTTTAGTTTCACAAATTCTGGACGTAATAGAAAAATTATAAAAACTCATTTGAAATTAAAGTTCTACAATTACCCAGAAATGCGTTTTTGTTCCTCTTGAAACAAAATTTTTGTTACCTCCTAAAATTATACTTTGGAAAAATAGACTATTAATTGATATATCTATATACACATCTTTTTAAAAAGTTTATTTTTCGAGCTCTGTAGAATTAGCGGCAACATACAGCAAGGAACTGAGACTTCCCAACCTTACTTGGATCCTCATTTTAAAATATTCCAAATTACTTACTCATCTAAAATAAGTAGAAGGATGTGAATACTACACATCATTTTCTTTCCTTTCGAAATCCGATGTCTTGTTTGTAGTTACTATAAATTTATACTGTATTTTATGTAAAAAAATTTATATTGAGCCTCAACGTATTCGTCTTCTGTTTGTGATATATGTGTAGTTTTTTGGGGGGAAGGGGTGCTGAGTTCTCCAGAGAGAATTTTGAGTTCACCAAATCTAGATAATATAAAATATCTTCTCAGGATTTCTCACATTTGTAACTATTCTACTATCTGGAGCTATTTGAAAAACCTTCACTCCACGCAAACACTCGACCTGTAATATATTGCTGATAAACCTTCCTGAAATACTACCCTACTCTCTTAAATATAATCATCACTTCACACTAGTACATCAATGAAGAAAGGAAAAATACTTTTACAAACTTCGAAAAAGCACAATGGAATTAATTGCTCCAAAATATAGAATCAAGCTGTTCAGAATTCGCCATTACTTTCACCAACGTAAATATTTCATTATCATAAGTGATACCAACAACGAGGACGCCAGATTCCATGTCGCAATAACAGTTGCAAAATATTCACACTGCAACACTTTTATAAGACATTTCTCGGAGATCAACCATCAAAACTTACACAAGGGAAAGCAAAAACACAAAATATTAAATACGCACCCTCTGCCTAGACTGCAGTTTGGATTGCGATTCGTCGTTCGGTCAGCTACTGGTGTGCCTGGGACACTCCATCATAGTTCACCTGGAACTACATAACAACAGCAACAACAATTCCGCCATCTCCATAAGTCAACGAAGGATCCTTTAAGTAGTCGCTCGACCTGTTAGACATAGTAGATAGTAACCAAAGTTTCTTGAAATTGCATCTTATTGTTTTAAAAAACAAAAGGAAATATCAATAATTGGAATCCACGAAAGACAAACCTATGACTCAGCAACAACTCAACCATATTTTGTAATTAGTGATTACTAATTACTTGGTGAAAGACTTTTTACCTAAAAGTATTTAGTTCAGTGTCTTTATGTTCTCGTCCCACTAGATTCGATTTTTGTATCACCTTACTCCTTGGCTAATATAGAATAAGTACTATCCAATGTACTGGATTATTTATAAATTACAAGACCCCCTTCCCCTACTAATTCACGGTCTGATTTAAATGATAAAATGTAATGAAATAGTCATTAGCTCTTAAATTCTTCTTACTTATCGTTCGGAAAAGCATAATAACTTCTAAATTTCCCCACTTTATTTGTTAAAAAATCATAATACCTAGTGCCTTTGACAGTGCTGTTAGTAGGTTACATACACCTAATTACAGAACCTACTTAACTTAGGTGAACTATGCATGTAAGAGTCAAGAAGCTTGGCCATAGAGAGAGTGCAGTGTTTCCTTCAGAATACAAACTCCTTCGACTTGCAGAGTCATTTACAAACATATGAAACCATTCTAAGAAACCGCGTAAAAGTAATAATGGAGATATGGACTGTCTTCCAGGTCTTATAATATCCAGTTTCAGTCTTACCGTACACGAAAAATATACACACATACACCCATACATTTATAGACATACAATATGAATATAAACATAAAGATTAATATACACGCATACATACATACATATATATATATATATATATATATA
>NC_068986.1:64611148-64615079 GCF_001194135.2 Octopus bimaculoides | reverse complement strand
ACATGCGTACACATATATACACGTGTATGTGTGTGTGATTATGCGTGTACGTGTGTTTGTGTGTGTGTGTGTAAATGTGCTGAAAAACATAGTCTAACCAGCACCTCAACAGGAAAACTCTCGACTTTCAAACACTTGAATATCCTGTTCTTGTCGTTGTAGTTAATACTGCTACTGTTTTTATTGTCGTTGTTGTTGCTACTGTTGATTGCGGTCAACCGGCAGTAGCAACTTGGCCGATTGTAGCTCATTCTGAAAAACAGAGAAGAGAGAACCACTCCAGATTTGTTCTCAATCCAAAAGTTATGCGAAGATTGTATACTACGTTATTCTATCTAGAGAAGCCCTTGCAGAGTAACGCACTTATTAGTTCGTTCAGTAAAATCACAACGAGTTGTAAAACAGGAACAAATAATTAGTTTCCTCTATCTACAAACGACGGAAACTATCGTAAATATACAAATTGAATGGAATAGTACGTTTCATTTCTGTGATTGACTGAAGCTTCTAGATTTTGCTTGAAAGTCAACATTTTATTGCCAAATATTCATCAATATTAAATAGCAACTGACATACTGTTGTTTTTAACTGGAGGTAAGTTCAAAAACCTTTTCTTCATTAGTTTACAGCACGAAATTATTTTCTTTATTTAATTGCTATTTTCTGTTTATTGTTGCTTTTGTTTTTTATGGCTGTCTAGCGTTTGTTATCCCCAGATGACAACTAGATTAAAAGCAATCCACTTGTCATCATCACACCTGTTAGGGTTTATTTTAATTATGTTGTCCATTGTGTCCTTTTCTTGATTAAGATGGTAGGGTGTGATTTGAGGACGATTTGATCGATATTTCTTGCAGCTCCTGTTTGTGGTTGTTAAAGTTGTTGAGCAAACTTATTATCAACAACGTTCCAATTGTGCCCGTCCTATCTTTTTTGCAGGTACAGTACTCTATTAAGAAAGTAGAGCGTTATTTGATGGAAGTTTAGAAACTGTTTCTCACAAATCGAGTAACAACATAGAATGTCCCTCGAGTGTTTTTGTCGTTCGTTTGCTTAGTATTTTCCTAACATTGCTATGATTGTAGTTACTTAATGTTGCCATTTACTGCTGAATATGTTGCAGAAACTTTGAACCACTAATGTTCTTGATGATTCGAGATTTTTGTTCGTTAGCAAGATTTTTGTTCCATAGCAGGATTTGATCTTAGCACTTCTTGTTAATGAAGGATATTCATTTTGTATACTATTTGCACTTGTTGGTACAGCAGTAAGATGTATCTAGAAAGGGTGCTTCTTTACAATTAGATAGATCCTGCCACGATTGTTAAGTACCTTAATTTTAGATACATTAGTGCAGGTATGGTGGTGTGGATAAGAAATTTGCTTTGCAACCACTGGGTTCCAGGTTTGATCATATTGCACAGAACCGTGGGCAAGTAGTATCGTTTACAATACATCAATATCATATGAGTTGAATTTGCTTCGTGGAAACAGTGCGGTAATCTGTCATATGTGTGTATGTATATGTATAAGGACATGTGTGCATGTGAGTTTGTCTGTGCATGATACAACACCACCAGTTATAAACCGATGCTATGTCAAAAGGTAACTTACCAGCTCGACAATTATGGATCAATAAAATAAATATTAGATTGAAACAATTACTAGAGCCGATATGGTCGACAAAATCCCTTGAAGGTGGTGCGTCAACATGCACAACACCAAAAGAGAACCAAGTAAAGGAATAAACGGTTCACAGCTGACGGGTTAATTACTGGTACATTACTGAGCTGGATTAATGAAGATTAAAAAAATAATAATCATAATTCATCAAATTTTAGCACGATGAAGTATTACTTTACATATTTTACTACTAAACACGCTATGATGTTTATGCTTTTCCTTAATCTATCAGAATGAACTATCTTCCTCCAAGAATTGAACAAAGTTTATAATAAAATTCCTTCTATTTTGGTTATATTTAATGTTAGTTCTACATGGTGGAACTCATTCATCACTAGGCTATTGACAGTAGTCGGAAAATAGCAATTAAATGTTTATCTGAAGACAAATTACTCGATGAGAAAGTGAACACATTAAACAGACTTGACTCAATGAAAATTGGCAATCTACATTGGTAATATAATTATATTTAATTTAAAAGAAAGTCTTCATAGACATAAGCTTCACTCTTTCACGCTGTCTTGCCTTAATAAGAACATTCAGTATATTTAAAGGCATACACCACCATGAATTGTTGCATTTTAGTTTCCTGAACAGTGCTGTAACTCATTACAGTTCTATATAAAATATGTATCATAATTGGGTATAATTCCAGGCTGTAGTACTGATCAGTTAAAGATTATTTCGTCAATTTAATAGTTGAATTATTGTTCTTTAGACATGAATAGACACGTGCAAACTAGTACTAGGCCCAGAAAATATTTTGATAATCAGTGTTCTTTCTGTTCTTTTACGTTCTTTTACTTGTTTCAGTTATTTGACTGCGGCCATGCTGGAGCAATGCCTTGAGGGGCTTCTTTCTGTTTCCGTCTACCAAGTTCCGCTCAAAAGGATTTGGTCGGCCCGAGGCTATAGCAGAAGACACTTACCAAATGTGTCACGTAGTGAGACTGAACCCGGAACCATGTGGTTGGGAAGCAAGCTTCTTACCACATAACCACGCCTGTTAAATACATGTGATTTACATATGGTTGAAATTATGCATACGCATGATGTGCCTATAAACAACAGGACAGAATGAAAGAACTAGAACGACATTTAACCAATAAAGGTGCCTCGCTTTACTTCTAGCCCGGAAAAAATGGTTACCGCATATTGTAGATCTGTGCCAGCCTCCACCCACCCTATCTGACTGGGTGTGGATATGTATCGTGATACAAGTGCACAACTATAGAAGCTCAGCATTATCAGTTATATCATCAAACGTTTTTATATAGTAGAGTTCATAGAAAAATTCAATAAATCTAATTGTGAGCAGTACAGAAAGTAACGTCTTCTACTTTACGTCTTCGCTTGATAGTAAGGAAGATAGAAAGAGTTGTCTCATTGCTCATTGACTGCACTCGAAGCGGACGCATTAAAAGTGGTGAGGAGGTGGAAAGATTGATGCAAGGATTAAATTTATTCAGCTCTTTTATTGATTAATTTTTGTAGGTGCAGATCATCACCAGTTTCTTTGTATTCTCGTTTTTTATCCAGGACAGTATAAACGAATAGTGATACATTTTACAAAATATAAAATGAACTTGAGTCATGACTAAAGAGAAATGAGAACTGACGAAGTTCAAGACTTTCTTCGAAGCATTGATGTTTCATTTTCTCACTTGATAACCTTCATAACTCCATAAGCGTGCAAGGCACTCTATCATTGTGCCTCGTGTCCTTCGCTTAACTTTGTGAATGACAAATGGATTAGAGGAAATTTCTTTGGGGACACCAAAATATTTCCATCAAACCTTAAGCACCTGCCAATATTCCTTAATAGGCTGTTATTCATACATAAAACCATTTTGGAAACATGTCTAACGATAAACCAGGTGTTTGTATTTTAGCCTTCAGATAATAACAAAGTTGTGACGATACCACAAAATGCGAGATTAGAGAGTTTAAGGAATAACATGAGGATAAGAAGAAGTCGTTAGACATACACATACACACACATACGCGCGCGCGCACACACATACTAGATAACTTAGGAATTAAAATACAAATGTAAATAGAGAAACAGCTTGATAGATAAATAGAAATATATACGGCGAAACACAACTATTTAATAACTAATTAAAAATGTATAAAACAGAGTTTATATATACATACATGCATGTATTATGCACACATGTATGTATATATATGTATGTATGTATGTATGTATGTATATATATATATATATATATATATATATATATAT
>NC_068986.1:64607817-64609648 GCF_001194135.2 Octopus bimaculoides | reverse complement strand
ATCTGTGTTTGTCACCCCAACATCGCTTTACAACCGATGCTGGTGTGTTTGGCTCCCCGTAACTTAGCGGTTCGACAAAAAGAGACCGATAGAATAAGTACTAGGCTTACAAAGAATAAGTCCTGGGGTCGATTTGATTCGATTAAAGGCGGTGCTCCAGCATGGCCGCAGTCAAATGACTGAAACAAGTAAAAGAATAAAAGAATAAAAGAAAGAATAACATACATACATACATATATACATACATACATACATACATACATACATACATACATGCATACATACATACATACATACATACATGCATACATACATACATGTATCAATGTTTGTGTGTATGTGTGTACTAATACTCTTCAAATGTTTAAATATTTATGCTACCCTAAAACAAATGTTTAAACATTTGAAAAATGAACTTTAATCAGATCATTGTAGCTCTCTGGTGATCAATCACCGTAACTAGATGATTAAACTTCTCTACTGCTACACAATTTTTTCTTTCTGTTCCTTTTATAATTACTTACTCTGTTAGATATAAGTTTATGCCATCTGTTGTATTATGCAAAAAAGAAATCAGAGAGGGTGAATATGTAAGGATCTTTTTCTTCTGTATTACTTTCTACTATGCGGCTGAGTTGAGGAAAGAATGTTGAATGATTAATGTATTTGACTAACAACTAATACAACATGAGTTCAAAACCTGTTGCATTCGATTTGTTAGTTTTCCAGGAAACGAATAAATAAATAATTACTTGCAGCATTGATTCTACTCAGGACTACACTACTTGCAAGAACAGTTCAAGAATACAGTTAATTTGAGGTACCACACATACAAACACACAATCAAATATACGCACAGATACAAGTCGACGAGGGGGCCACTGTGTGGTCACTCGATTTACTAGAAATTTCTATTAAATCGTGTTATATTGTCTGTTAAACGCAACAGCATATTCCACCACCTTTAAAAAAGGACAAGATGATCATGGCGTAATATCTTTGATTGTAGATGATGTTCGATAAGTAATACCCTATTTCCCAGACTGTCTCCTCTTTTAGTTCCATATAGTTCCTAATATAACTAAACCCACATTTGTAGAGTCACATTATATAATGCTATAGACTAGTCACCGGAAAGTGATTATAAGTGTAAAACATTGGTAGAAAAGGGCTTTGTGAATGTTTTAACGAATGTATTTCTGTTGATGCACAGCGACGTCGAATGGATGCGAGTCATTAGGAAATTGAGTCGGTGAATTGATTTCGATGACAAATTGAAGCTAATTCATTTATATTTCCAATGTCATTAGACATAAGAATGTCGCATTTATTTCCTGTCATGTGTTTTTGTTAATGTCTTGGGTAAAGATCTGGAAGTCGCTAATGTTTCAGTTCTTCCTCTCTCCTTCATATTAGCTGCTTACACACTGTAGGGTAACAAACAACCAAGTGGGTAAAAGATTAGTTTTGCAACTCGCATGCGATATGCATACATTTTGTGTTTCTGGACAGAACGCTAAATTGTACATATTCACCCGACTGTCAAGAATATATGCCCAGTAAACTTACTTGTCTAAGATCGGCCTCCTAACCTGTGGGAAATTTATCTGTCACTGTTTTCGAACCATATATTGCAACTAAGTACCAGATCTTAAACTTTTACCCTATATGCAAGAAAACAGCATAATATTAAAGTCGCAGTATCTTAAACGTAAGGAGTCCAACACACTAAAGGAGGTAACTCAAGATTGTGGGAATGTTGGTAGTTGTGGTAATAGTGTTGGCTGCAGTGCGTTCACGATAATAAGAGAAACAAAGAGAGAGAGAGAGA
>NC_068986.1:64604589-64606738 GCF_001194135.2 Octopus bimaculoides | reverse complement strand
TATATATATATATATATATATATATATATATATATATATATGTGTGTGTGTGTGTGTATATATATATATATACAGGGGTTGGACAAAATAATGGAAACACTTTAAAATTTCAAACAAATTTATTTTAATATGGGGTAGGACCGCCTTTGGCAGTAATTACAACTTGAATTCTACCAGGTATGGACTCGTACAAAGTTTGAATTATTTCCAAAGGAATTTTTCTCCATTCTTCAGCTAAAACAGACTCCAGTTCTTGTCGTGATGATGGTGGAGGATATCGACTCCTTACTTGTTTTTCTAAAATGCACCATAAATGTTCAATAATAATGAGATCTGGGGACTGTGGTGGCCAGATAAGATGTTAAACTTCACTAGAATGTTCCTCGTGCCATTCAGTAACAACTTTAGCTGTCTGAATTGGTGCATTACCATCCTGAAAGATTGCGTTTCCCTCCAGCAGCAGTTCCGCAACCATAGGATGCATTTGATCAGATAAAATGCTTAAATAGTCTTGACTATTAATTCTGCCATGAACAGAAACCATTAGGCCAGCGGATTTCCAAGATATAGCCCCCAGATCATCAGAAATCCTCCTCCATGATTAACAGTTGGAAGAAGGCAGCTGTGTCAAATGCATCTTTTGGCTGTCTCCACAAGTATACTCGCCCGGTGGTCGGAAATAAGGTAAAGGATGACTTGTCCGAGAAAATTACATTCGTCCACTGCTCTAGGGACCAATTCTGTAGGTTTTTACTCCACTCGAAACGCTTTGCAGCGTCTGTTTTTGAAAGTGTTGGTTTTCTGATTGCAGCCCTCCCGTGAAATCGGGCTTTGAAGAGCTCCCGGCGAACAGTTTTTGTGAAAACTAGGTTCTCGAGGTGATCATTAAGCCCTGCAGTAATTTTGGGAGCTGCACGTTTGTGATCCTTTCTGACAATTCGCGTAAGAGTCCGACGACCCTTATCTGAAAGTTTTGGTTTTCTTCTGGAGTTTGGTTTTGACAAGGAGGTTTTTCCCCCTTTCTCAAAGGATGTCCTTACTTTCAAGACAGTACTTCGTCATACACCAAATAATTTCGGCTGTTTTCGTTACGCTAGTACCTGCCGTGACAACAATTTGATCTCTTTGAAAGTCCGATAGATCTGTCATTTTAATGAATTTTAATTACCTTTTTCTGATGATAACTGAAAAGAAACAGCAATTTTAGCAAAACATATTAAGCAACACTAATAATAAATCAAAAAGCATAAAAATAAACAAGCTTTTGACGGTTTGTATATATACCAGAGGCGACGCCAGGTTAACAGCGTCACTCGGCCTCATCACATATTTTGCATAAGACACATGCCTGCTCGAAGAATTTCACGTTTTTCCGCTTTATTTCTGGCCTCAAATGGCTTAAGTTTTATACTAGAACTATGTCTGTCACCATTTCTAAGTTAAGCGTAAAAATAGAGCAACCCTACAAAAGACAACTGATCTTTACACACAGATGCACAGAATAACAGCAACGACAGCAAAATGCACAACAACCCCAGCGATCTGACTCTCACCTGTACTCTTGACAAGAGATACCAGTTAGTCTTTTACACCTACCTGGATCGTTCGTATTAGCCCGAGTTGCTGGATAATTTTTTGTTCCTTTAAGAATGTTTTAGAACGGAAATATTTCATAGATTGGAATCTCTAATTTATTCCAATCTAATCCCTAGAGAAATTTATTGTTTCAAGAAAACATAGAATTTGAATTACTTTTGATTTTTACGATTATAGATAACAACTTGGGCTGTAACTTCTATTATAGATAACAACTTGGGCTGTAACTTCTATTATAGATAACAACTTGGGCTGTAACTTCTATTATAGATAACAACTTGGGCTGTAACTTCTGAGTCCGAGTCAGGCGCGTGTAAACGATGTCGAGAGAACGTGTGCTACGAATGGTATTTTATGACACAGGTCACCTCTAGGATGACCACCAAATGCTGAACGAAAATAAATGAACTGCGACCAGGCTCAATAAAAGGAGCCTGAGTTATTAGCTGTAATTACATACTTGAAGTCAATGTTGGCAGAAAGTAAATCTGCTTGCAAATGCACCGGGCTAAGCCCGAACAGTCCGAACACTTATATATATATATATATATAT
>NC_068986.1:64603363-64604037 GCF_001194135.2 Octopus bimaculoides | reverse complement strand
TATATATATATTTTCATTCCATTATATCTGTACAGGTCTATAATATTTTTTATCACCTTTTAATCGCAGTTTATTTATAATGTTCTTGTACAAGCCTTCCATGTCTTAACATTTTTACTGTTATATATATTTTTTAATATTTTTAAATATTTTTTCATTTTTTCCTTTTTGTGTGATTGAATACGTATGTGAGTATATACATATGTATGCATATATTAAATGTGTATGTGTGTATGTGTGTATATACGTCTACGCGTATATGTATGTATATCTGCAGTTGTGTGTTGATAGGAGAGTGTATATGCATGTATGTGTATATCTGTATACATATGTACATATATGTATATTCATATATGCGGTGAGTGTGAATACATGCCTGTACGAGTATGTATATATGTATGTGTCTGTGTATATATGTGAGTATATTTTATATAGATAAATGTCTAATATATTTGTAAGCATACATCTATGTGTATATGAAGATGAAGTTGCGAACATATATACGTATGTGTGTGTATATTTATACATGTATGTGTATGTATATATATATACATGCGTGTGTATAGGTATATGCGTGTGTGCGTGTTGAGATTGTATATGAGCACGTAAATGCACGTATATGTTTTGTACATGTATGGGCATATATATATATATATATATATATATATATTATG
>NC_068986.1:64595931-64602276 GCF_001194135.2 Octopus bimaculoides | reverse complement strand
ACACACACACACACACACACACACACACACACACACACACACACACACACACACACACACATGTATATATATATAGTGTCAAGCTAACAACAGAACTCGAGGCAATTCAGCGTCACTATACAAAAAAGATCGCCACAGTCCAGCAGATGAACTACAGGGAGCGACTGAAGGCACTAAGTCTCTACTCCCTGGAGCGCAGGCGGGAGAGATATATAATAATTTACATATGAAAAATACTGGAAGGACTTACCCCAAACTTTGGTATCAAGTACTACACGAATGCCCGCACAGGTCGCCACTGCAAAGTACCAGGGTACCGTCAACTGCATCTCACATAAGAACAAGGTATTGCAATAGCCTCGGTTTCAAAGAACCTCAGCTCTTTAATGCCCTACCAAAACAATTGAGAGACCTGCAAGACATGGATATAGAGGTCTTCAAAACAAAACTCGACGCTTTCCTATCTACGACGAACCGATGGCTCGAAATGAGACACAGTTGAGGGCAGCGATGCCAAATTCTCTTATACACCAGATGTGCCATCGAAAGTCTTGATTGGACTACATCAGGTGGCGGAGAAGAGCCATGCAAGGAACGTGAAGAGAGCACAACATAAGGAGGGAAAGTCATGGTGGTGCTCCAGCAGGACCGCAGCCACTTGGCTGAAACGAATAAATAAATAAATAAATAATATATATATATATCCACCAGTCGCTACCATCATCATCATTTTTAATCAAAAAGGTGGCGATATTTTCGATATCTAATTTTGTTCCTCAGTCTTGAGTTCTAGTGTCACCGTTGTCGACTATTTTGTTTCATCACTTCAACATAGATAAGATAAATGCTAGTAACATAATGGAGCCAGTTCAATCTACTCCACCTCTTTCTTGCAAAATTGGACTACTGCCTTAATCAAAAGATAGCACTATTGTTATCGCTACTATTATTATTATTTCAAAAATAAACTAAACATCATCATCATCATCATCATCATCATTATTATTATTATTATTATTATTATTATTATTATTATTATTATTATTATTATTATTATTAAAGCCATTATAGTAAAAGTAAACACACGAAAAGAGGTTATCTCTGGAAATGAACTTATTTTCAACGCTATCCAACGCTGTGTCGTGAGGGCCACGCCTTAACAAATGCTACAGACTGATAAGTTTTTACGAACACTTATGATCTGCGCAACTTAAACAGCACCTCAATCTAACAAAAACAAAGCCAAAATATTTGGGTGCATTAATATGGTGAGCACAGCAGTTTGTACAATGACTCTTTGTCGCATCACTTTAATGCTTTGAGATCAATAAAATAAGCAGAATCGACAGAGCTCAGGATAAAATGCATTGTGTGTTTTTTTCCGACCTTACCGAGGCTAACTTGGCTTTTCCTCCTTTCGGGAACGATGAAATACGTATCAGACAAGAACAGTTGAAAGGTGGAATAATAAGAGCCAGATAAAACGCTTTGCAGTATTTGTTCTGGCTCTTAGCGTTCTGAGTTCAAGAATAGTAGACTTAATCCATCGCCCTGTTTAACACCGCTTCCTGTTCCTAAGATACCTTAGCAGAGTTCATTCTGTTGCAGGTATCTGAGGCCAAGTATCCAGTTTGAGGATAGCTTCCTTCCACAAGTCTCGGGAAACCTTGGAAAAGTAAAGCATCAGGAACGCTACTTTTCCCTTCTTGACTAAATGAGGAGAAAGAGGTAAAAAAAAAGGAATAAAAAACCGAGTAACCACTCATCATCTATAGACGTGTGCCTTTGAGCCAACGCTATAAATCAATATTAACACATAATTATCAGAGCGTTGTTATCTTATGAACAGATAACTACTGGTTTCGAGACATATTCCAAACAAAATTTCACAAAACAGTTCCCAACATACTGGCTTTTCACCTAGAAATTACCACATTTTGTTTTTATCAATTAGGCTACTATCAACTTGTAGAAATACTAATAGTACCACGTGACCAAGAGCCGTGCAGCATGCAAGTGTTTGTACATTTACCTATTTTAAAGCTAGAACGGAAAACATCACTTCACCAATTGAAAGAACTATATATATATATATATATATATATATATATATATATATATATATAAACACATACATACATACACACATAATACATGCATACATACATACATAACTCACATGCACACACACACACACACAGAACACACATATATATATGTATAGCCAAAGCCAAATACATATGGATAAAAAGATATATATATATATACATACATACGTACGTACATACAAACATAATTACATGCATACATACACGCCTACATACATACATACATACATACATACATACATACATACATATATACATACAGGCATACATATATATATATGTATGCATGCATGTATGCATGTATAGCCAAAGCAATATATTTGAGATTTTTTTCATTTTAGTTGAGTTTTTGCATTCCGTTCGTACGTCTGTTGATCTTATAGGTTTCGATAGTCTCTCATCTGAATATCATATTGAACTTACCGATGTTTGTTTGTTTTTGTTTTTTGTTTAATTTTTCATTTTTATTTTATTATCATAATCATTGGGAACACAGTCATTATCATCATCAACAATAGCAACAGGAGCATTATCGCCATTGCCATCTTGGTCATCATCACCAGCAGTAGAAGCAGCTGAGGCATCTCTATCATCAGTCTAAGCAAATTATTTGGATAAAGAACGAAAAACCTGTTTACCGGCCTATTGTTATTATTTATTAATATAATTATTTATTGTTATTGTCATCATCATTATCATCATTATTCTCTCCTAAACACTTCCATTATGTATTTGCTCGATTGATAGATAGATAGATAGATAGATAGATAGATAGATAGATAGATAGATAGATAGATAGATAGGTGTTTTGTTTGTTAACTAAAATGCTAAATGTGAAATTGCGTAGGAATCTTTTGTAAAGGTCTACTTATAAATAATTGTAGACCCTGCACGTATTTCCCTTTCTTTTTCATCTCTCTTCCTTCTGTTGCTTTTCATTCTCGCTTTATCACTACTCTCTCATTTGTCCTCTCTCTTATTCTCATTTGATGCATAATATTTATAATCAAAAACCTTCCTTCTCATGTTTTTCGAGCCTCACATTTACTTTTTAATTTAAACTGAATTTTTGGATGTCTGCATGTGGATATAGACAGACAAATGAAAGAATATGTCCAACCCACGCTCACCCACGATGATAGGTTCCCTAATATAACTAAAAGAACCCTTAGCAGATCTGAGAACACAAAACACAGCCATATATGTTTTCATTAATTGACATGATTAACTATAACAGGCGATCATATTAATTGATATGCATATTGGCCAGGTAGGAAATACACATCATGTACTGCACCAGTGAAACTAGATATACTGCTGAATTTATAAACCGCAATTAACACACACACACACACTCATGTGGGCACGCACATACACACATATACATATATATGTATATGTATATATATATGCTTATTTACAAACTCACACACGTACACACATGCACACACATTCACACATACACATACACTCAAACACACACACACACACGCAAACACACACGCATTACTTTCATTTTCTGTGTTGATTTCTATTGGCTGTTGAAGTGCGTCAGTCTGAAGCATCTACTATCATGTGCTAACATGTTTATTGTCAGTTAAAAAAGAAAATGTTTTCTAAAATAGTCAGCTAAAACATGCCATTTATTGCCTGATGAAACACCCTCATTATCTTCTGCTGAAAAAAATACCCCTGTACGTTGCAAAATTGTTCGCAGTATTTTCTGCTGATATATTTTTTTTATCAATACATTTGAAGAGGTTCTTCTCCTCTCCTCAAGTACTTCCATGGCCTCTGAATTTATCGTCTGCTACACCATTTTTCAGTCGTCTGCTGAAGTTCGGAGTTAATCTGATAAAATGTGGCTTGTTATCTATTGATGCTTCCTACTTTAAAAGATGTAACATGTATTTATAATCTACTGAAATGGGTAATTTCGTTCCAGGACACAAAGTTTCTATAAACAAGAATCAGCAATTCTACAAAAAATTGTTTGGATACATATAAATATATATACATTATATTATAATATATATATATATATATATATATATATATATATATATATATATAACACTATTAATAAAACAAGGTAGGTGAGATTTTTTTTTTCATATATCATTTTTAAAGGCGTGGGTATATTTGGATTTTGTGTGTCTGTTTGTCTGTCTGTCCGTCTGTATGTATGTATGTATGTATGTATGTGTTCTTACGGCTTAATTTTTCATATTTCTTATCAAGAGAGAAAGACTCGATTTCTAATCCAGAAACAAGAAAATTAAGTACCAGTTGTGTACTGGGGCCAATCTGATCGACTATCCCCCTACCCCAAAAGTTCGGGCCTTGTACCTAGAGTAGAAAAGAATAATGGGCCCTAGTCTTTTGCTCTATTCTTACCCTATTGAGAAAGTTTTATCTTTTATTGGTTGCTCAAAGAGCCATATGAGGTCGGTGAGGTTTAATTTGGTTGCTGCTTTTATTTTTAGTTTCCACCAATATCACGTATGCAAATATGTATGTATGTATGTATGTATGGATGGATGGATGGATGTATGTATGTATATATGTATGTATGCATGTATGCATGCATGTATGTATGCATGCATGTATGTATGTATAAATGCGTGTATGTATGCATGTATGTATTCATATATATGTGTGTGTGTGTGTGTGTGTGTGTGTGTGTTTGTGTGTGTGTGTGTGTGTAAATATATAATTGTGATAATCTCCTTAAATTGTATGCGTGGTTGTTAGCGTGACTACATGTTTGTGTTTCTGATTGCATTCGCGTGTGTCAGTCATTGTAGTATAGTAGGCTTGTGTTTATGTTATTGTGCGTAAATATTTCATTTATCTCTGTTGGTCATTGTGTGTTTTTTTGTACTTGTGAGTACCATTTTATATGTGAATTTGCACGTGTGTTTGTGTATGTATGAGAATTTATATCACAATCTCATTATAGCTAGTGTTGTCGAGTATGTGTGCTTGGTGGTGGGGGAGTATATAACGTATGTAAGTTTTTTGTTTTTGCTTTTGTTTGTTTTTTTCTCAGCACTTTATAAAATTGAAGACGTCGCGAGGGCATTGAACTCATGGCAATCCAACTGATTTCATTATCTTTTTATGCACCTAAGCAGTTTTTCCTTGATTTTTGGGAGGGTTTGAACTTATTACTACTAACTAATCAAAAACGTATTGATTGTTCAATTTCCTGGCAATTTACCGCAGCAAACACCAAAGGTTAACTCTTTAATGAGTCTCCTGAGTCCATATTTCGATACTTAGTTCCGGTTTGTTTAAAGTGAAACAAAAATGATATAAATCACATGTAAAAGTCGAAGTATACTCCCTATTTATATTATTTGTTACTAATTGAACTGAGTCATTGAGAATTTAGTGTATACAACGCAAAGAGCGAGAACGGTATATGAAACTTTACCTGCCAACTAAATTGTTATTGATCTAACTGTCTAACCCTAGTTCAACCATAATCGAACAGATCTATATTCCTGATCACGTTGAGCATCCCCACTTTATTGATTGTAGCCAATCCCTTGTTATAATTATGTATATAATTATTAAAATATTTGTAAAATTTACCTATAAGGTTTTTATTTCCATGCTTAACCCTTGGTAAAATCATTAATGATTTTTACCCTTCATTATAATTAATATTTGAAAAATGTACCCCTTGATCAAAACTGCATTCACTGCATAATATGTTTCGATATACTACACATGGCTGGAAAGAGAAATGGAAATTCTACTTTACTGTATATTTCCATGAGTGTGTATATATATTGCTGTACGAGGTCGCTGCTCGTATACGTATGTGTAGATACTCGTCAATTTATACTATGGAATGTCGTTGCTGTTGAGGGTAGTTAGGTATATATATTTTTTTTACCTTAAGCTTGAAACATGATCTTGTATACGGTTAATTCATTAGTTTAATTCATTATCTTTCTTTTGCCCGACTACAGCTCGTGTTTTAATTGTCAGAGTTTTTTAAGTAGTGATAGCGTCTTTAGGCATCTATTTCTCTAGCGCGTGGAGAGGCTTATAGCCAATCCCATGTTATAATCATGTATATAATAATTAAAATATTTGTAAAATTTACCTATAAAGTTTTTATTTCCGCGCAGATCACCTGGTAAAATCATTAATGAATTTTACCCTTTATTATAATTAATGATTTTTACCCTTTATTATAATTAATATGTATATATATATATAT
>NC_068986.1:64589831-64595572 GCF_001194135.2 Octopus bimaculoides | reverse complement strand
ATATAATATAATATAAATGACATATATATATATATATGCATATATGGGTACAGGACGTCACCAACAGTAAACAACATGAAATACGAAAACAAATGAGTTAAATGCGCAAACAACATGAGAAAAAATGGAAGACAGGGCAAGTAACACAAAGAACGACCGTTCTTCAGATGTCGACTGTCTATCTACTCCTTGTTTCGAGCATTAAATGATAATATGAGTCTTCGAAGACAGTGGCTCCCATAAATACCAAAATAAAATTTGGGATTTATGGATGGTCAAAGTTGGAAACAAAAACAGGTCAGTGGAGACATAAAAGGAAACCGAACGAAAACAAAGATAGAGGGTCGTTAGACCAGAACGAGGGTAAAATAGCAAACGCTGGAGAAATATTTTCTTTGAAAAGAGGAAAGAGGGAAGAGAGAGATAGAGGACATCCAGTCCTTTGGACGTCCTGGAGGAAAAGAAAGATGGTCACGTGAGGAAAAGAGAGAAGGACAACGGTCACGTGTGAGTAACGAGAGAGAGAGAGAGAGAAAAAAAAGAGGGAGAGAGACAGACAGACAGATAGAAAACGGTGAAGGATAGAAAAAGGGAATTTGAGAAGGATGGAGTAGAAAACAGTATAAAAATGACCGTCCCGAAATACAACACTATTGTATTTTTGCAAAATAAAGACACGCACTATATATTCGTTCTTCACTCGTTTATTACTATTCTTATTCTAACTCATGTCCATTGTCCGGAAATCTTTCGTTATACATCTGTGACCTCTTCAGCGACACTTTTCGCCTTCGTGTATGCTTTTGCTCCGCTTATTCCATTCAGTTCTTGTATGACGTGTATCCTTATATGCACATGCGTTTGCGTCTGTGTTTGTGTGTGTATGTGTATACATGTGTGTGTATGTGTGTGTGTTTGTGTATGTATGTGTGTCATTCTTCTTAGTAGCAAAATGACCCTCCCCTCAGCCCCTTCCCCTTCTCCTGCCCTTGAACACGACTTTTGGTACCGTTCCTGTATTCCTCTGTGTTTGTGTGTTCGCCCACGCTGCTGCCATCGTGGTAGTTGTTGTTGTTCCCGCTGTTACTGTTGTCGTTGTTGCTTGTGTTGTTGATATTTCTGCGGCCCTCTGTGAAGTTATTTTATGTGTTTGTATGTGTATATGGGTTCGATTCTTATGTTGTTTGTAGCCGTGCCCTTTAAACAGCATTTTATCTATCTCTCTTTCTTATATTTATCATAAGTATGTGCATATTCGTCTATTGTGAGTGTATTACAGTGTTTGTATGTTTTTTCTTTCTCCCTTCTGACTTTAGTCGTCGCGTTGAGTGGTGTGGTGGTGGGTGTTATTGTTCCCCTCGTGTTTTATGTTGAGGCTCGGTCTGTCTGTTTTTATGTGTGTTGCCTCTGTGATTTAAGTGCCGTGTCAGTTCTATGCATTGATAATATCTTAACCTTTATGCTATTAACCGAGTCTCTACGCTCTGCTTGAGCATGGTGGTAGAACACCGACGAGCCTTTCTCTTCTCTGAGCTCTCCATATCATAGAGAATGATGCAAAAGGAATGTTCCCGCCACAAAGAGTAAATCCTGAAACAGCACAGAAAGGACTAGATAAAGCCAGCTCATGGTATGATAACAAAAAATACCAGGTTGTCATGTTCGTTGATGCTACCCCTGGCGGCGAACTAACATATCTGTCTAGAAAAACATTAGATAAGGCCAATCTACGGATTAACCCCATAACAACGGGATTTTTTTATCAAGCAGCTAGGTTGTAGTATGTCTTATGCAATGTTGTTGATAATTTTCATAACGGGAAAAGAGTACATATTTGGAACTTTCAACAACTGTTATATTTATTGCAGAACACTGATAAGGTAAATTGCAAGATCTCATGTTTACACAAATGTTATGGAATTTTGATGAAAAGTTACGTGTCGCACTTCGCAGTACGATATATATGCATATACATATACACACAGACACACACATAAAACACATACATACATATACGTGCGTCTGTGTGTGATTGTGTGTTTATATAAAAGCGTGAACACAGTAGAAAAGCTTTAAGTCTTGATCAGGTGCTGAAAAAACACGTTGGGTCTTGTTCCTTTAAGTTTATAGTTTTAAATAAATTCAATGAACGAAGCGGGTGTAGACAGTAAGTGATTTACATTATCTCCAAATAAATTATTAGAATAGTAACATCAACAACAACAGCAATAATAATACGAATAACCATTTCTACTGAAGGCACAAGGCCTGAAATTTGGTAGGAGAGGACTAGTAGATTACACTGACCCAGAGTTTCACTGGTATTTAATTTATCGACCCTAAAAAGATGAAAGGCAAAGTCGAGCTCGGCGGAATTTGAACTCAGAACATAAAGATGGGCGAAATGCCGCTTAGCATTTTAACAGGCGTTCTAATGATTCTACCAGCTCGCCGCCATAAATAGCAATAACGAGAATAGTGATAATAATGATATTAATAATAATAATCATTTCTACTGTAGGCATAAAGCCTGAAATTTGTTTTGTGAAATTTTTTAGTCGATTTCATCGACCCTAGAATTTCTTTGGTTCTTAATTTATTGACCAATTTGAGATTGACCAGATTAAAGGATCAGTAAAAGATAAAAGGAACGAAGATGCAGCTAAAGAAGATATTACTTAAAGAATAATTACAGACCAACCCAGGTCTGGTGAAAATGCAGTAATTGCAGAAAGAGTCAATGTAACGGATAAACAAAGGGAAATACTCTCTAAAGCATAAATTTCAAGGAAGATGTAAATCAAATAGGTGATGAAAGTCACATACGAAATTGACCCAAATGATTTAGATGATCTAAAGAATCAAATCATGATCGAATAGCTGAAAATTAAAGAAACCAGTATGAATGAACGTGACACTCTCCCAAAAATTCACAACACGGTATGAAAAGTGCACTGGGTTCTTCAAGGACAACAACCCAAAATGTTTTTGCAGAAAGATTGTTAAAATATCAGTCTACCCCATCAAAAGAAGAAGTGCAGGGATTTGGGCAGAAGAAAAACCGCACAATATAAAGGTACCTTGGATTGATAGAATATCTACTGACTCATCCTCCTTAAAAGAGCAAAAGTAGGAGGTATCAAGGTAGAGGATGTAAAATCTGCTCTCTGGAAATCAAACAAGTGGAAGTCTCCAGGAAAGGATAAAATTCCTAAATTCTTGTTAAATGCTTTCCCGGAGAGTCATGAACTGCTGACAAGACTTCACAACAATGTTCTGCAGCAACCTAATTCGGTAGTATTACATTTCTCCTTCTGAAAAAGGAAGAAACAAATGAACCAAAAAATTATAGACCCACAATCTGCTTAACAACAATGTATAGAATACTAACATCTGTCTTGACTGAATACACCAGTGGCATCGTCCTTAATGAGCCAAAAGGGCCTTATGGTTGTAAAGATCAGCTACTCGTTAATAAGATGATTATGAAAGATGGTCACGAACAAAGCAAGAACTTATCAATAGCCAGGGTAGACTACAAAAAAGCCTCTGAGAATCTACCACATAGCTGGATTAAGAAATGTTTGGAAATTTATAAAATAGCGCCTACTTATCTGTAAGTATGAGATCATGGAAAACAACACTGACTTTGAATAGTGACAATGAATCACTGCTGGGGATGTAAGAATTTCATGTGGCATTTTCTAGGGTGTTTGTCTATCACCACTCCTATTCTGTCTGGCTTTAATAACTCTTTCGAAATTACTCGATGATGTACAATATGGCTATAAAACGTTTGATAAAAATATAAATCATCTCTTTTACATGGATGATTTAAAGCTCTTTGCAGAAAAATGACCAACAAGTACAGGGTTTACTGGCAATTGTAAAACAGTTCAGTGATGACATCAGGATGGAATTTCGCCTAGACAAATGTATAAAAGCTACTTTTATCAGAAGGAAAATGATTGAAATATCCAACGTTAATCCTGAACAACAGAATGCTATAAAGGAGTTACAACCTGCAGAGAGCTACATACACCTAGGGGTATTTGAAGGTAATGGAATCAAACATTCAATGATGAAGGAAAGGATCAGAAGAGAATGTTATCGCAGGGTAAGAGTAATACTTAAGACAGAGCTGAACGCAAGAAACAGGATCGAAGCGATCAATACTTTAGCCATACCAGTCGTGACTTACAGTTTCAATATTATTAACTGGTCAATTACTGAAATATGTAATCTTGACAGAAAAATACGAAAATTGTTGACAATGCATAGAATGCACCACCCCAAGGCAGACAAAGAACGACTTTACCTACCAGGAAAAGAGGGTGGCCGTGGACTTTTACAGCTGGGATTAACAATGAAGATTGCCACTCCTCCCTGAAAAACTCTGATGACTGGATGTTAAAACTTTCTCAAAGCATGAAAACAAGAAAGCATCATACTCAGTAACTGTTGTGTCGACGCCCTCAGGCGAAGAAATAGGATCTCCCAAGACGTATAAATAGAGGTAGTCTGGCCGTAGCAGGTATGTGAGTAGCGGTCGAATAGCAGTTGTGTAGCAGTTGAGTAGAGATCATCCGAAGGTGCTAGATAGCTGTAGCTTGAGACATAACAGTAACAAAAGAGGCAGAAGAATATCTAAGTGAATTCCAAATACAACAAATTCCAGAATTAGACGTACTAGAAACAATCACAGAAAAAGCTAAGTGTATGAAAACCCGTGCTAAAACTGCTGCCTTAGATATTCTTACTGATAAATGGCAAAAAAAACCTCTCAATGGCAAATACCCAAAGAGAGCTAATAGTGCTGATGTTGACAAAGTCCTTACCCATCAATGGTTAGTGTCTTCTGGCTTAAAATCAGAAACAGCAGCCCAAGATCAATCCCTACCTACAAGAAATATATTAAAGAACGGCAGTCGCTCAACATGTCGTGTATGTCAACAAAATGAACCCATTGATCATGTTGTCTCCATGTGCAGTCTTCTTGCGCCTACAGAGTATCTCAACAGGCATGATAGAGCAGCACAATATATTCACTGGGTAATTAGCAAAAACCTGGATCTACCCCATGATAAAAAACTGGTGGGACCACAAACAACCCCCAGTGCTTGGAAATGATCACATCTCACTCTTCTGTAACTTCACCATTCAAACTGACAGAAAGATAGATGCGAATAGGTCAGACATTATATTGAAAAGCTTCAGACAAAAATCATGCCTCCTCATTGATCTGACTATTCCAATCGACATAGATGTATCTGTTAAGACCTATCAAAAACTGAGCAAGTATAAAGATCTTGAAATAGTAATTGGCAAAATGTAGAACCTCAAAACTAAAGCAATACTTGTTGTCATAGGTACCCTAGGAATAATTTCAAACGGGGTTGATTCCTACGTAGCTCAGATACCAGAAAACCTCAAAATGGCAGGAATTCAAAAGATAGTCCTCATGGGAACTGCCCATATCCTACGTAAAATACTGTCTGCGTAATCTCAAATTTTAAAACAAATTCATAATTTTCTTGCGTTTTCTTAAACATTCTCTAGAACAATACTATGTGCAAAACCAAATATATGACATCCTAGGCATAACACCAATATGAACTTCCAACTTGTCTCTTCAGGTCTCTGGGTAAGACTTGGAGCCAACTTGTGCAAATACAAAGCAAAAGCCATTTAATAATAATAATAATAATAATAATAATAATAATAATAATAATAATAATAAT
>NC_068986.1:64587242-64589462 GCF_001194135.2 Octopus bimaculoides | reverse complement strand
ATGCACTGTTTATCTTGATATGAGATCACCATGTCGCGCACATATAGTTGTGATGCATGTGCTTGGTGTACCCTTATCAGACGGGTAGTCATGATGGGTATATTGGGCTTTGTATATTTTACCCCAGTGTCACTTTGATAGCATGCACTGCTCTCTCACTCAATAATAATAATAATAATAATAATAATAATAATAATAATAATAATAATAATAATAATAATAATAATAACAGCAACAATAACAAGAATGTGTATGCGTATGTATGTATATATTTATGCATACTTTTTATTTTCACTTGTTTCAGTCATTAGACTGCGGTCATGCTGGTGCACCACCTTGGAGAATTTTAGTAGAACTTAACAATCCTAGTACTTATTATTTTTTTGTAAAGCCTGCGATCTCTTTTGCCGCCACTGGCCACTTGCTTGGTAGCAAGGTAGTCCTCATTTTTTAAACTTTATGAATGTCTTGCAGATTTATGTTGCACCATATACCGTGATCATTTGAAGAGTATGAACAAAGGAATTACATTCTCTCCCAAACTTTACACGAGGCTGGTTGATATATTCCCTATGGCATCAATAATAGTAGATATGAAACTGAATGTGTGTCTTGGCCACTGGATTTGCAAACTCTTTATCGATGGTCCATAGACGTCCTTCTTTTTTATGTATTTTTATGACCAGATTAACGTCCATAGGGCAGCTGATTTCCACAAAAGAACATCATTTATTTTTCCTGTGAACCCATACAACAATACAACAATATCTGACTGCTTGTATTTCAACGTAGTGTCTGTTTTAATCTTTATGATCCATTAATATTATTTTGCCTCATTGGTCTCATAAATATGGGAGATGTAATATGGCAGACGCTTGCGTGTTTAATTCTGAAATTATTGTTAAAGTTCCTTGATATTATTTTATCTTACAAATAAACTCGCCATTTAGACTTCCATATAAAAAATGCGTGTGTGTGTGTGTGTGTCTGTGTGTGGGGGTGAGCACACGCATGTTTGTGTGTATGTTTGTGTATGTCTGTGCTTATGTGTGTGTAAATGGCATAAGCACATATGTCAGGTTACTCAAGTGCAACGTGTCATGTGATCACCAACTAAGCAGGCATCCTGAACAGGTTTCCTGATGAGGGAGATTGCTAAAAAGCCAATCAAGCACAAAAACAATGTGTAAAAAAGATAGATTTATTGATTATTAGAATCAACGGATATTTGTTTCATTATAAATAATCGATATGACGAACGAGCCAAGTGATGAACCACTAAAAAATTCCTCAACTAATATAGCAGAAACTTTCATTTATCACATTGTGTTTGTTAATTTTGGGTACTCCTTTTTCTGTTTTTTTTTTCCATTTTTTTTTTTGTGCCAGCAACTCACCTATGTTTAATATCAAAAAGGAAACATCAAGTGGGACATCACGTGATGTAAAATGCGACGGTAAGAGAAATCGAAATTGTTTGAGGTTGGGTGTATCCCGACTTTGCCTAAACTGCACCATTTGTGCCTAGCAGGTAACACAGTGTAAGCTGGTTCGGGTTACACATTTGGGAGGAGAGAGAGAGAGTTGATAGGTTGGCTCTATGTTCCATCTTAAACAAATTCTTTTCGTGGATTCTTCGCTAAAAACATTTCCTTTTTACCTTTCCTGTTAATGAGAGCTCATATATCGTTCTTGACGGCAAAGTTTACAATCATCATTATCATCATCATCATAAACGCATAAAATATATGTATATACATATATGTGTGTTTAGTGTGGTTTAGTGTGTATATATATATGCATACATTTATATATGTGCGCGTGTGTGTGTAAACATATATAGATACGTTATATATAGATACATACATACATGCATACATATATACATATACATATGTACATATATATATATGTATATATATATATATATCTAAGTCACATACATAGTTGGCCAAAAATCACCTGACACTAAATCAACACCATTTAATTTTAAGATTTACTCTTTTACTCTTTTATTTGTTTCAGTCATTTGACTGCGGCAATGCTGGAGCACTGCCTTTAGTCGAACAAATCATCCTCAGAACTTATTCTTTGTAAGCCTCGTACTTATTCTATCGGTCTCTTTTGCCGAACTGCTAGTTTACAAGGACGTAAAAACACGAGCATTGGTGAGTGACTAACACAGAGACACAAACACAAACATATATATATATATATATA
>NC_068986.1:64584929-64586131 GCF_001194135.2 Octopus bimaculoides | reverse complement strand
TATATATATATATATATATATGTATATATATACATCATATATATATATACATAAATATATATATATATGTTTATGTATATATATATATAATACGTACAAACATACATGCATACATATATATTTACGCATACAAATATTTAAACATATACTAATACGAATCTTGTTTGACGAGTGCGTTTTGAAATACAAGATTTTGTTTACACTTCATTGTATACGTATTTATTTGTACGCATTATCTTAAAATATTTAAATTCTTTACAGAATTAATACATTCGCTAACAAACGACAACGTTTTCTTGTTCATACATATTTCCATGAATGATTGCGTGCTTATCTCTTTATATAGGATATAGGTGTGTTTTTTGTCCTCCTTGGAAATAGCAGCGATATCTCGCCTCAAATCACACTTTATCACCTTAAACGCAGAAGGATACTTTATATGTATTCTCTACATCTTAATAAAAAAACGAAATGGTCACAGCTGGAAGTTTCCGATCATCGGTCTCCTTGTTCTCAGGTAAACAAAATATATCGTGGTTACTGCTCTCGTTCTTCTTGTTGCTATGAGTCATAACCAAACAGGCTTAAGCTTAAATATGTCCCAGTCTTGTTTTGTCTTTTCTGTTTCTTTTGACAGCCCCATTTTTTTTCCAGCATTGTATAACCTGTCCTTTTCTAAGAGATATATTACGATATGAAGAAAAATTGACTGCTACTCGTAGCGCGTTGAGTGACCTCGTAAAGTTTCCTTCGTTGTTGTTATTCGTTGATGTATCTCCTCCATTTTAAACGCGACAGTTAAAACATTTTCTAGGAAGCCGACTGCTCTGAGACTGCACAAATTTTGGTGGGTGGGTTCACGGATAAAAAGAAAACATCTGTTTGATACCTTAAATGCAATGTCTCTGTAGTAGTCCTGAATTTTAATGGATGCATTCCATTATTGTTGTGCCTCTGATATTTTCAATAGAAAACAGTCTCAGCTACGATGTCAGAAAATGTAATTATAGGCACATAGAGTGACTGTGTGGTAGCAAGTTTGCTTCCCAACCACATGGTTCCGAGTTCAATCTCACTGTGTGGCACCTTCGGCAAGTGTCTTCTACTTTTGCCTCGGACCGACCAATGCTTTGTGAGTGGATTTGGTAGACGGAAACTGAAAGAAGTCAGTTGTGCGTGTGTATATATATATATATATATAT
>NC_068986.1:64571390-64584080 GCF_001194135.2 Octopus bimaculoides | reverse complement strand
ATATATATATATATATATATATATATATATACACATATGTTTGTGTGTGTATACAACGGGCTTCTTTCAGTTTCCGTCTACTAAATCTACTCACACGGCATTGGTCGTCCGAGGTTATAGTAGAAGACACCTGCCCACGGTGCCACACAGTGGGACTGAACCCAGGGCTATGTGGTTGAGAAGCAAGCTTCTAACACACAGACACGCCTATGTATATATCAGTGTGTGTGTGTGTGTGTGTTTGTGTTTGTTTGTGAGTGCATGTGTGTGTGTGTACCTTTCTCTATGTAGTTGTGCCCCACCACCTCTTGACAACCGGTGTTGATGTGTTTACGTTCCCGTAACATATGGGTTCGGCAAAAGAGAATCCAGGCTAATTAAAAAATAAGTCCTGGGGTCGATTTGTTCGATTAAATCCCCCTTTAAAGCCGTGCCCCAACATGACCACAGTCAAATGACGAAAGATAAAAGATATGTGTTTTGGCAGTAAGATGCGATCTATTAGCGAATCGGCCGCAATTCCAAGCAAGACAAGTAAAGTCGATCCTTCGTTAACTGGGATGGTAGTTAGATGGAGCTTTGAATAAAATGACCGATCGCCTTTTACGTAAATTCTAGTTGATACTTCAGTACGTGTTCATTATATAATGCTTTTTGCCTTTTTCTGTTTATCGTTCACGGTTTTCAAATATGTGTAGTTTGAACTTCAACCATTCAAATTGTTTTATTTATTGACATTTATTTATTTAATTAATTAATAATTTATTTTTTAAACAATGTAAATAGCACTTTTAAAAACACAATAATATGGAATTTCAGTCCAATGCTTCATAAATGTTGCTTAATAACGCGGATAATGAACACGAAATTCTTGTAATAGCTGAACTAGTTTTCAAAATAAAGAAAGTAATGGTGAGCTCAATAATCATAGCATTCTTAATGTACTTTGTTAGGCAGCGAGCTGGCGGAATCATTAGTACGCCGGGCAAAATGCTTTACGGCATTTAGTCGATCCTTACGTCCGGAGTTCAAACTCCGCCGAAATCGACTTTTCATCCATTCCGGGTAAATAAAATAATTTGCAGTTGAGCAGTGAGGTCGATATAATCGCCTTATCCCTTACCCTGAAATTGGTGGTCTTGCGTCAAAATTTGAAACCATTATTAATGTACTCTTTCACGCTCAGAAAATTTAAAGTGCTGTTGTTTCAGTTTACTGAAGATGTAATTACAAACATATATTTACACACTTCAAATACAATCGCTATGTTTTATACAAAAGATAAAGGTATTTGTTTTTAAATAGGAAGCAGCTGTACATTCTCTAACTGTCATCCGCCTCTGATTAAGGGAATAAATGGGGGGTTTTTAACAGATTCTGAATTTCTGATATTCAAAGCATAAGAATACTTTTATTTTTTTAAATGCGAATAGAAATCTTGGTAGTTTTAAAAATCCACACATAAACGAAGGTATGGCACAACCTCTACTAGAGGTTTTGCAAGCCAACAAGGAGCCCCAATGCACTTGCATGGCATGCTAAAATTAGCAGCTAAATTTGTTCCATAGCACACAGAACTATTTTCAAAGATGTGGCACAATGTATGATGAAGTACTAAATACGTTTTGAAAAAGGGTTGGATGTTAACATCTGGAAAGCCTTTGATCGTCGATTTGTTTGATCAGTATTGATCTGAGGCTAGTTTGAACTGATTATTTAAATAATTATAATATATAATTGTTGTTACCTATTTCTTTGAAATATATTACTATTCCCTCGAATAGTGACATATTTACTCTGCTTTTCTTTGATTAAAATTAATTTGCCTTTCACCCAATTGTTTTCCACGAAAACGTCTTTCAACAAATTTGTATTTCGACCAATATACTTTCGATAAATGTGCCTTTCCTAGATTCATTTAATCGAATGTTATCAACAGTAAGCACAATGTCTATGATCGGTTCTAGTTTTGCCTTGATTTACATGTTTAAGTATTCAGACAGGATAACAGAAAAGTTTCTTCTATCAGAAAGTTCATCGGCTGCCAATGTCCATTTCAGCGGTTTCTCAATGATGTTACATTTTTCATAAGTTTGTCAGGAGAAACGGACAGTATTCATTTCATTTTGCATACCCTCGGAAGGTCTGATGCCGTTAGTTCAAACATCAATAAGTTGCAAGAAAATCAAGTTGACATGATATCTCTACCTACTAAAAGTGGCAGCCAAATTTCCTTCAACTCACAATTTATCATCTTATCAACACACTAGTCGATGATATAGTCCTTGGTACACAATATCAGGAAAAAGACGGGGTGGATACGGCTGGAAGACATTGGATTTTAAGGTTTGTTGGGTTAGGACTGAAATGAAATTAAACAATAATGTGAATGGTGAGAGAATGAAATTTGACGTATTTAGTAAAGACTTTGGTGAGTCACAAGGAGAAGTAGATGTATAAGCTGATCTTTTTTATGTCTAAGTCGGCGAAGGAAGAATGTGCGCTTAACATTTTCAAAACTTCCATGGCTGGTGCTAGGAAGCACCGGAGAATTGATCTTAATACTTCCAATCAAGTGGTCAATCTAACTGAACTTGCACAGGCCATGTGAACTTGAAGTCACATAGCTGCAAAACTATCTTCTTAACCACACAACTATATCTGTACTCATTAGAATAGAGATACTTGTAAATAGCCAATAAATATGATTAGAAGCCATTGCAATAATGAAATAGTCAAAGAGAGGAAACTGCGCATATGTGGGCCAGACATTGCAGCGGCGTACTGAGTGTGTATTTGCCGATTTGTTGCGTCGTTTTGTTTTGGATAGAGTTTACAATATTTGTATGTGCAGGGCACGACAGTGTCCCAGGCGTTAGAGCATTACTCTATGCCAATCAACTGGCCTTGCCAGTTGACTTTATAAACCTTGACTCCAAAGCGGGCACATTTGGTCAGGTTTCAATCGAAGTCTTTCCTTGAATTTCCACAAACTCTCGTCCGTATAAATGTCCTGTATGGGGACATACAGCATTCTGAAATTTTCAGCCACTTCGTCAATGATAGGACGTAATTTGTGCAGCCTGTCATCCTGGTTCTCGCCTGAGTTGAAATGTAGATTTCGAAGAAGCGCCAACAATCGATCACGTGGTATCATTTCCAGAAAGAAAGGTGTCAATGTGGCTGGATCCCGATTTCAGAGTCGGTTTCTTCACAATGCTCATCAGTATCAGCAAGGCAAGCAGAACTTTGATTTTGTCTCCTGTAGTTGGAAACTAATCACCACCATGCCCGGGTCTGGAGATGCTTTTCAGCATAGTCATTCGTTTCGTCCATTATATATTGGATCATTTCATCCGTTAAAAAATCGTAGATTTCCAATGGCGAAATTCCATGTTCAAAGTATGCCTTCATGCCAGGCGTACCAGTAAACCAATGCCATCGGACGAAAGTGTGTCTTGCTCACCACATTACACATTCTGATATCCAGGGACAATCACTGCTGCCCGCCTGTACCTTTGATTCACAGGAATATCAACATCGCTATCGGAATCATCTGAATCTGAACTACGAAAGCACTCACTCTACGAGTTATCGTCCTAACCGGAAGAAACAACTGATGAGGTGGTGGAGCTTGATGTAACTTGACGCGACGACCGTAAATTCGACGAAACAGGATACGATGACGAAGTTGACGGAACCGGAGTGGTAGGACCGACGACCGTAAATTCGACGAAACAGGACACGATGACGAAGTTGACACAACCAGAGGGGTAGGACCAGCCTATCGGGTTCTTAGTATTTACATGAAACATCTAATCGGCCTATCGGTTGGCAGGTGGACCGGTACTAACTCAGGAGACAGGTTCTAAGTCAGGCAGCGTATAATTACGTCGACTGATTTAAAGCATGTATATTGCGGCGTTAATTTACGTGAACCGTTTTAAAAGGATTAATGTAAGATATCAAAAGTTCTCATAAATCAATCCTATTACACTGTTTACACTGACAACAACAACAACAAATAGCTATGTACGACCACAACAATCACAAGCGACTATAAACGTAACAAAATCCGAATAGTCACAACAATGACATCAGTAGCAGGTTTCCATAGTAGTACAGGCAGAAAATATTCTGTTAATTTCGATTCCATAGAGTCTTGTGAAAGCTATAAAATCTAAAACAAACGTGCAACTCAAAAAAAAAATATCATTCTTTTCTACGTCGCTTTAGATTATTCAACCATAATTGTATATTGTACTTCATACATTGTGGTAGTGTTTATAATAATAATATACCAAAAGTTTGATCACATGAACATTCCAGCACTGAAGTCATGTGCTAACGCAAATTAAATTTATCCATATAGCCGTGGAGTGCGTTCGATATAGAGTGATGGTAAGCTCTCAGCAAGCAGTGTCAGAATCTCAGATTCGATTCATCGTTCTGACATTCCTTGTTTTTCTTTGTAATATCAAATATAAACAAATATCATAAAGCGAGATGGTCTCCGCGATGCTGCTTTAACCTCAACATAGAAGATGGAGTTGTCTATGGTGACCCAATGACTTGTTAGTAATTACGAATCGTGTTCAATTCCTGCTAGGAATGTCTTGACTATGCACTCTCTGGAAATTACGAAACTTTTTTAGTTTCATTTTATTTTTTCCCGTTTACTCTCTCACGTGCCTAGATTTATGAGTCTGAATTGATTCAAAGGACTGAATAGCATGAACGGAAATATATAGAACTACAGTTCTTGAAATAAAATATTTAATGGAAAGAATGGCAAATGAGGCTCAGACGCGATGGGCGTGATAGAGGTAGATGTATAAGCAGTGAGGTGATTTGGATTAGTTATTACATCCAGAGAGGCAGTGAAGATACAAAGGTTCTTTCAGGCACATTACATTCTACTTCATCACACAGCAAACGGAGAATATAGTTTTACAAGGGACCGAATTATTTTGAGTGACGCCAATAAATATACATTTACCTATCATCCCCACAACTTATTGAATGAGGTCCTTAACGTTTAAAGAGTACTTTATTGCATGATGTATTTGAGCTGCGTTAGAAGTGAAAGTTACTCCCCCTTCTTTACAAACACTCGGTTAGGGAGAATGCAGGATCTGCCAATATATTTTCAGATACTGTTAGGCCCGAAACATACGCGACTGGAAAACCACATACATCCACCGTCGTCCACTAAAGATCTCATTGTAGTTTTGTTGCAACGTCTCTACTCTTCCCCTGACTCCTGCGTTCATTTCCTTTCTCATGTCTAAGAGTATGTGCTTTAACAACGCTGTCTGAGTCTTTTACGGCGAAGAAATAGTTGAGGACGTCAGCTTCTAATCGTCTCTTTAAATCTATTGTTCTTTATCGCTACTTCTTTACTATACCTTATAGAATATATTTTAATAGTTCCCTTCAGAAAGTACCCCAACAGTTGTTGGAGATTGTCTCTATCAAATTCCGATTAACTAATTTGCTAATGCAGTCGATCTAGGCGTTACCTACCAGGAACGATGCTTTAAGCTACTAGTAGCTGGGCCCTTAATCAAAGTTATCCATAATGATCGCCATGCGAATTATGTAACCGACCAGTTGTACATACAGTACTACCTTATGAAGTCATCACATATTGTAGAGTTGTGATGTGGTCCTCTGCAGTGATCTATCCGCTGCTGCCTTAGCGAAGAGATGGTCGACATCTTCCCTTCTTGTTTGTATTTCTTTGTTGTTTTGTTTTACACACGTCATTAGCTCTCACTGTCTCAATATTTATCTTTCAGAGGACAATAAAGTTAAAGAGTATGTCCGTGTGTTTGTTGTCGGTGTTTTGATTTATTTACTCATTTATCTATTTTATTTATTTACTCTCGCTGATTTTTCTTTGTAGTGGCTTTTAAATCTGGTTAGTACACACACTTCATTTCTCGCAATCATTTCGAAACTTGAGCATATTTGGAAAATGTTTTTGACTACAAATATATATATATATATATATACACTCCGAGGCAGGGAGGGTGAGGTAACAAGCTCGAAAGAAGCAATGTCCGTTTATACTCACGCACACGTGGACTGTCCGTTTACACACACACACTCGCGCGCATGTGTGTGCGCGCGTGTGTAAACGGATAGATAGATAGATAGATAGATAGATAGATAGATAGATAGATAGATAGATAGATAGATAGGGCAAAAAGAAAATACTTTCAGAGCTCATGGAACAAGAGTAAAAATTATACATCTTTTATGTAAATAATCAGCAACCGGTTTCGATCACCTTAAAAAGACAATTTAGTCATGCTAAAGGGAAAATTAAGTGAAATAAGTTAAATTAATCTTTCATAATATCATTTCTGGTAGGTTACATGTATTCCTTACATGGTGCTCGTATTTCATTTCCTTCTGACTGCTGCAGTGTAGTAGTAGCAAGAGTAGTGGTTATTAGTAATAGAGGAAACAGATAGGGTTGTCAGCAGCAGCAGCAGCAGCAGCAGACAGGGTTGTTAGCGGCAGCAGATAAGGCAGTCGTTCTTACTAGCTATAATAGCTAGTAACAATCGTTGGTGACTTTAGCAAAATTTGCAGTAGAGTTGTTGGCAGCTCTCTCTCTCTCTCTCTCTCTCTCTCTCTCTCTCTCTCTCTCTCTCTCTCTCTCTCTCTCTGCTATTTAAATATGGTGGAAATTTGGTTATGAATGGTATTTCTTTTTTAATTTGTTGATGTACAATTATGTAATCGCTAAATTGATATAAAGGGAAAATTGTTAAATTTGTTATTTTTCACCAGCACATGGTTCTGTTCATTAAGTGGAATTTGTTTGTATTCCCAAGTACAAATTTACGATCTATGCAGAATCATACGATGTCATAAAGTGCCTCTCGTTTTTCCAATGTAAATGTTTTCTACATTCAGAGCATGTTGTTGCATGCAGTGGGTTTTCAGGTGCACGCGTGAAGTTATTTATTATTGTGAATTGTATTTGCATGAAACGGATCACTAATCTTTCTGTCAGACTAAAATATATACTACAGTTGGTTCTTATACATTTTTTACCGATGGTATTGTTTTTAGTGTATGAAGTTTGGTCTTTAACATTGATTTGCCTTATCCTTTGCTCTTTATGACGTCTGGAAGATTTGGTTCAGCCTGAGGTCCATTTTTAGCATCGGTATCCTTTGGGAATATGATGTTGTAAACCTCATTGTTTTGGGGGTTGTTAGGTGGAAATGAATGGTAGGACCTTCAACAAGAAAATTATATATATAATGGGGAGGGCAAAACTAAAATTAAGGTGTATAAAAAAATAGGAGAAAATGCCGAAATAGAGATACATTTTACAAGACATACGTACACGCATAAACACATAAAATATATATGTATGTGTGTGTCTGTGCCTATATGTGTGCCCGTGTGTGCATGTATGCATATATATTAATAAGCCAACGGTAACCACCTACATAGCGATAAGAATCCACGACTTGAACAAGTCGCTTTCCCGACAATTGTCCACTCCTTCCCAAGTTTCGTTTTGTCCTCATCATCGCAAAGCAATGATTTGATACTTTCGGTAATAAATCCAAATACCACCGTTCTCAGGGTGGGTACCCCTCACATTTTTTAACTTCAACTGACACTCACTTTCATATATTTCGATCCGGTCAATGGAGTATATATACATCATGTTAAGGTTTCTTCTAATTGCGCCATTAAAGACATATGTAAACTCCTTTCATTTTCTAAAAACAGATGTATGTTATTTACTTCCTTTTCTTTTTACCGATGAACTCGTCAAGCGAGAAGACGCAGACTTTTGTGACATTTCTCTCCGGAGTTTATTCTTCCAGAAGCTGAAGCATGCCCATGTTTCTCCAGGATGTGCAAAGCCTGCAAATGACATGTTGTTGATGTTGCTTTTGTTTTCAAAGTTAATATTTCCTCCAATTTTGTTTGTTTAAGTGTGATAGTATTTACAAAGGCGTTTGTTACTGCAATTTTTTATTTATTTATTTATTTTACTTTTCATCTGTTTTCGTTGCTGTAGGGTTTTTTTGTTTCGATATTTTCAGTTTTCCAAAATTTTGAAAGTCATATTTGCAGCTACAACAGTTGTACGTAGTACGTCTTCCGGATCTCAGAATGCCAACTTGAATAACAAGAAAATATTTGTACAAATACAAAAAATGTTTGACAACAAATTTACTTTCCCATCCCAGAGTAATATGGCGGATGTTCAAAGGTTTTAAAACCATTTTCAGTGAACTTGCTAAAATTTCATTCTTTCTAGGAGCGGTGCGAAAGATGCTTCTTCATCACAAACAGCTACAACAGCAAGAAGAAGAAGAAGAAGAAGGAGGAGGAGGAGGAGGAGAAGAAGAAACGTCAAGCAAAAAGCTTCCTAAGACGTCTGGTATTGAACAGAGAAGTTACACAGAGACGATGGAAGGGTGAAAGTCGTTATACAATATGTAAAAAAAAAACTAAGAGAAAATTTATAAAACAAAAATGTGCGCAACAGGAAATAAATTAAGAAAATAGTACGATAAGCTACATAATGATTAAAGTAAAAATTAAATTTCCACTAGCGTTACTCTGGGCACCCACATTCCATTTCACGCTTCCACCGCGGCTCCCTCTGACGTTGTTCAGCGTTGGAGAGACTAAATTTTCAGAGAGGCTTTTTATGTTATACTGAGAAAATGAGGAACCACATCTTCTGGATCGTTGAAAAGTAATATTTTCGTAAAATCTGTCTGAATTTAAACTATTATTCTGCTGTTTCAAATGTGATTACATTTCCTTCTCAGACCCTACTGTGTTTGAATTTCTTTTTATGTTGTGTATGAGTTTTTATAGGTTTCATTTATTTTCCTGCTGAATCTTCTTTTGTTTTATTTGATGTGTAGGGGCTGAGAAACTTAGCTTCATCTTCCATTATTTATTATTTTGCGGAAAGTAAGTGGACGGGTTTTACTTCCATATACGTAATAACTGGGTTTTCTACCTTGGAAGCTGAGCTTCAAGGGCTTCCTCTCGGCACTTTCTACAGGACATAGTTTTACTATTGTTCTGTCATCTTGCGGAGTTAGATGCACTTACCACCTGCCTCACATGTACCACGAAGCCAACTACTAACCAGAGGTCGACACCATCACTAATATCCCTGATGGTAACTTTTGTGTTCCTCCTTCACAAATACTACTGAACTAGCTTATGAATAGATGTAATGAGTACCATTTGCGCTTAGGTTTTCACCCCATTCTCTTTTAAAAGTGATACATACAGTACTATATTCTCTTCCCCTCCCAATGAATGATATTTCACTTTAAATGTGCCAGGGATCAGAAAAGCCGGTGTATTTTCTGAAAGTGATACAGATACATTTCTCTTCTGTAATTGATTATGGAATGCTGGGCTCAGTTCGATTCGATCATTCGGAGAAATGTTTCGTTTTCCATTTTATCGTCGACGTTCGTATCTGAAGCGCTACGTACATGAATACTGTTGTTGTTAAGATCTCTACTCACTGTGTTTCCTTTTAGTACATGTTTACTACAAATATTTTGCGTTGTAATTAAGAAAGTATTCTGTTTTTATTTCTTCTTTGTTTACCTTTGTGTAAAACAAATTCTTTTATATATTTTTAGTTATTTGTTGGGAGGTGTGGCATGAAGTGCTCATAACCATATATTATTTTTGTCGGTGATGTGAGAGGAAATTTTATTTTTTTAATCATCCCCTCTAAGAAGCTGTAGAGGCAAATTTTTTTATTAAAAAAGAAACCTTTTCATCTATTAAAATTCTGCTTTGGACAGAAGCCTGTTAACAATTCTTACTTCGACAGTAGTGAACTAAAATATTAATAAATAATTTTTCTATTATAGGTATAATGCCCGAAATTTGGCGAGAGAGGTAGTCGATTACATCCACTCTAGTACTCAACTGGTACTAAATTTATCGACCTCAAAAGGATGAAAGGCAAAATCGACCTCAGCAGAATAAATGATATTAATAACCCTTTCAACTATAGGCGCATGGCCTGAAATTTGGGGAAGGGAGTGTAGTCGATTGCATCGAACCCAGTGCGTAACTGATACTTATTTCATCGACTACTAAAGGATGAAAGGCAAAGTCAACTTCGGTAGAGTTTGAACTCAGAATGTCGCAATGCATTTTGTTCAGTGTGCTAATGGTTTTGCCAGCTGGCTGTCTTCTAATTTAGGCGCAAGGCCAGCAATTTTGGTAAGATGTAGTTAGTCGATTCAACAACTTCTGTACTTTATTTTATAGACCACGAACGGATGGAAGGTTAAGGTAACCCGCAGCATGGGCTCAGCCCGGAAATTTCGAGGTACTGTGTTAGACCTAAGGCTATAAGAAACAAGAAGAAATGGGGGGAAATGTGAAACATAGTGACGGCAACTCATTACGTTTATTCCCAGCATTATTTACTACTGGCAAAATAAATAAACAAACAAGACACTGCTGTCTTCACATGTTTCAATTCCCAATCCGCGCTCAACTTAAAATTATAAGCCTATTACTCACTTTCTCCTTTTCTGTGCATCGCTATATTCCTCTCTCTCTCTCTCTCTCTCTCTCTCTCTCGTCTACATTCTTTGTATTTAAGTATATTCCCCTCTCCTTGTAGCTCTCTAAATATGTTTCTATCTATCCATCTGGACCCTTGGCCACAAAAGGTAGAGCTGAATTTGCTGCTTGAATCCAAAGCGCTAGAAAAATGCCGGCATTCTATCTACCACTCACTGCTAATTCGCCTTATTGTGTCTTTGTTAAGATTTAAAAAAAAAAAAATATATATATATATCTTCCTTCTCTTTACTGTGTCTAGCCCTTTTTCTCACTCTCTCTCTCACACACTCCCCCCCCCTCTCTCTCTCTTTTCTATCAACATCTTGATGAAACTAATATGGTCTTCCATTCCTGTTTCTTTCTATAGGAATTACATACATTAAACCATGTTTCCAACTGTCAACCAGAATTATATTTGCTATACACACACGTTCTCGAAATTACAACCAAGTTTTCTATCTGCCCACTGTACGGGTCTTATTTCAACTTCAAGTAACCGTGGGTGGTGGCTACACCATCAATTACATCAATTAAAGAAATCTTATACTCTTACAGCATTAATACACCCAGTATTGTTATCTTCCAATGGAATTTCCTACAAACAAAATGAAGACCTTCCATGACTTAAAAATGCAGCCTCTTCCGTTATTATATTTCACAAATTCTTTCTTGTTTCTTCACCCAGATTCTGTTCCTGCTTCAACCTGTTACTTTGTCAATGATGTTTACACTAACAACTAGACTTATTTTCAGTTTCGAACCCATTCGACCCACACTCCCTTCGAGTTTGATATGGAATTGTCCCTTGAATTTGATTTAAATACCTATTGAAAAGTATTCCCTATAAGTCATTATATCAATGCAAATTCAACTTTTATTCCTCGTACACCTTTGATATCGTTGCTTCACGAGTGGCAACAACGAAGGCAACCTGAAGTTATTGTCCTAAACATGTTAAGGAAGGGCTGTGTTTACAGTACTTCATAGAAGTAAGCTTTGTACCCTGATTTTATTACATAATTATGCATTTATATATATTTTTTCTCGGTTTATGTGAGATTTCAAAAGAACGAGTGGTTTTGTAAATCTTTTCTTCATCTTTCCGAAAGAGGTGACAGTAATATTGTTCCCATCCAGGAAGACAGAAACAAATATCGTGGCAGAACTCACGGTATTGTTGGAGTACATACTTGACATTACTCACCAACTAAGGAAACCGAAATACCAGGGCTTGATAGATGAGGTTCTGGTGAAAGATGTTTTGCAATCCGATTCCTTATTGAGATCGGCTGTTGCGGTTTTTCAGCAATGTCAGTGCGTTATTTCCTGCAGAAGATTGGTTTGAAACCCAAGTAATTGAAGAAAACTACCAACGAGATAGCCATGGCAGTTGAGACTAGTTCAAGCTGGTTATGGTTGACAAGACGCCCTAGATAGAACCCTTCGAAGGCTAGTTCACTCCTCTCTGCCTACTCGGGCCAAGGCTACACGCTAAGAGATAAAACGCTTATGACTCTAAAATCCCAACATTGCGATAACTTTAGTCACTAGCAGAAGAGCATGCAATAGCTTTACGTAGCTTTTGCAGTTTTTTGCGCGGTGCAAAATATCTATGATGATTATTTCATTACATAACACTTTTATGTTAGCTAATAATATAGAGGACTTTGAGGAGCAAATCAAGCCAAAAAATAAAACAAATAATTTTCTGAATTCAGATTGGAGGGTTTGGGTTCTAGATACAGCTGCTACGTCTAAATATCATAGTACCTGCAGGGAAAGAATGCGACACTTCTTGTTAGGTTATTATTTTGTCTGACTCTCAGTGGATTGGAAAAAAAAAACTTTGGAAACAGTCGCCTGCATTCTTCGGAAAATGTTACATAGAAATGACATTGATCATATTCGGTACATCAAGAAAAATATATATGCAATTAGTATAGGCGTAGGAGTGCCTGTGTGGTAAGTAGCTTGCTTACGAACCACATGGTTCCCGGTTCAGTCCCACTGCGTGGCACCTTGGGCAAGTGTCTTCTAAGTTAGCCTCGGGCCGACCAAAGCCTTGTGAGTGGATTTGGTAAA
>NC_068986.1:64568045-64571233 GCF_001194135.2 Octopus bimaculoides | reverse complement strand
TATATATATATATATATATATATATATATGCGTGTGTGTGTATATATGTTTGTGCGTCTGTGTTTGTTCTCCCAACATCGCTTGACAACCGATGCTGGTGTGTTAACGTCCCCGTAACTTAGCGGTTCGGCAAAAGAGACCAATAAAATAAGTACTAGCTTACAAAGAATAAGTCCTGGGGTCGATTTGCTCGACTAAAGGCGGTACTCCAGCATGGCCCCAGTCAAATGACTGAAACAAGTAAAAGAGTAGAGAGAGTATACCCGTGTTGACAAAATGATGGTATTTTAAACTTGTAAGCTGAAACTTAATAAATGCATTGACACATTATACATTCTATATATTTGGTATATACTTGTTACAACATATATATTGCCAGGTTATGTTCTGATCAAAGTTCATTTACCAAAAGCAGCACACCCTTCCAACGATCGATGTAGCATTCGATACACATATATCATTATGTCATGTCCTACACACGGGGAAGCACAGATTAATTCCTACGGTTAATATAAAGGAGTTTCCATATATTCAAGCTTTCATATACATATTTTCAATTCACAAATGTAATATACAATTCAAACATGTAGTTGACGTGGAATAAACTTAAGGTATAATAGATTGTTTTACAAAAGACATCACATTTAACTCGTAGTAAGAATTAGACCCTGGACCTAACAATAGAAAGTGCTGAGAAGAGTGGAATGCTCTAATCTGTGTCTCATTATTAGAGTAGCATTTCTAAATATACAAGAGGCTTGAACCGAACACTGCAAACTAAAAGACCTCTTTTCAAAGTTCCTCTTTTACAGTGTTGCTGCTGCATACAACGTCAAGTGATTACCACCGGCAGTATCTTTTACAGATTTCGCAACTACTAGTGACAAAATACGAAGCACCAATTCTTTAGTTAGTTTCCCGATCTTCTATTGACAGTCCATGCTCCAAAAAACAACGTATTTGTTGCAATACTACGTTTATTTTTTCAAGTCAATCATATTGAAGAGGGGGAGTTATGAGATAAGGAATGTTAGCTTAATGTATTCCATAAGTATATCTATCGAGATATCAAACTGCATTGCAACTTGGTATAACTGGAATTGCTCCTCACCAAGCGTTCCCATCATTATCAATTGTCTTTTCTCAAAGAGCTATTGTTTTATTGGAAGAGAGTATAGATGGATAACTACATTCCATTACATATATATATATTGACTCTTTGTTTCTGATGGCTAAGAGAGAATTCGACGCTGAAAGCAAAGAGTTGTAACTAATTATTCATTTCATTTCTAACACAGAAAACATCACTACATATTTTGAGTGGAAGGTATAGTAGATCATATCATCTCAGGTACTTGACTGGTACTTACAATCCAGAAGGACCACAGTAAAAAATGACCTAAATGAATTTGAATTTAGAACGTGGAGGTTTGAAACTAAATATTTCCCGGCATTTACACGGATCTTCTAATATTTCTACCAGCTCACCACCGTTTCAGTGTAAATATGCCAATAGAAATCTATTATTCTTTTTGTAGTTCATAATGAAGATTGACAGACATAATGTCTCTGTGTTAAATATTGTAGTTTGACTACATTTTGCAGAAAAGCACGCTGAAATGAAGCTTTTAATCGTCAAGTTTCCATGTCCTGCTGCCTAGTTACAAAAACATCTAACTTTACATTATTGACATAAAATATGCCATCACTTCTATTTATTATTATTTATTTATTTTAATATATTCTGTTCACGAATAAATTGTTTTTTAAATACCGCTCGTCAACAAGTTAGAAGTGGGAGCAACATATCATCTGAACCGTTCCCACTTCATAACTGTGCCACCACAAGAATTTCCATGATCCCTGACAAAAGTATTTGACGGTCAATAAACTAGGCTGCTTCTACCCAGATGTAAATAAATTAACTGACGAGTCCAGAAAGAAGCATCAAACCCTGTTGCTCGAACTGGTAGAAACAGCAGCCAAATCTTTTTAAAATCACACTCCACCGTTTCGGAAAAGAGTACATTGGACAATGTGGCCCTGGATTCCATGCACAAAAGAGGTTGGATGGTCTTAGCTGGAATTTCTTTGATCCTTCTTAAATCAGAGATGACTTGGGCCTAAACAACAACCTGTGAAAACTGCTTTCCACTTATATTCTATCGTTTGTTTCACCTTATTAAATAGTATTTATCCTTGACAGAGGCAGTACTAACACCAAGAGCTAATATTTATCCCCACTTAAACATGAATGTTCTGTTAGAACAAACTATACTGCGGTAGTTACCATGAGAGAACCTCTCATATTGACTTTTGGCGCAAAAGTCAATATCAGAGTTTCTCCCATGGTAACTACTGCAGTATAGTTTGTTCTAATAGAATATCCACATTTAAGGTGGGATAAATTATTAAATAGTCAAATGTGGGTGTCCTCATGTATTTTATGCTGTTTAGTTTAGGTTTTTTAGGGGTATTTTTGTCTTTTTCACCAAAAATATGTAAACTCTTTTAGGCAGCTACTCGTCAGAATCATTAGGAGGCTTCGGGAAAAATACTCTATGGTTTTCGATCCTGCTCCCAGTGTTTTGAATTCAAATATTGCTACTGTCTTATTTTGCTTTCATTCTTTCAGGGTCTGTAACTAAATTAGAAGTTGAGAGTAAAAGGAAGGGCACAAACTTGAAATATCAAAAACAAACTTTTCTCTTACACTTTCCTTCACTTGCAATAATGACAGCATTAATTTTAGAAAAATATACAAATTGTTTAATGGTGAAATCTGTTATTCTTTGCTTGGTTTTTCTAAAATGATTGTTTCTAGATTTTGTTGTTTATTTAAGTATTATTATTCTAAAACTGCAAACCTTTTCTTAGCAGTATCGTTCTTTTAAGCCTCCTACCCAACCAAAAATCTGCCTATCGCATGATTACAGAAAACAAGGGAGTGTTGTCAATCTGCTGGCTTTGCTGAAGTATTGAAATCCTTATATGTATAGCCGTTTTCATCGCTCTTTACTAACATTTCCTTGTCATAACTTTCTGTAAAAAATTGAATTTAAGAAAAAGTCAACTGAAATAAGCTTATTTCTCTTGTGCCACAAACAGTTTTAGTTTAACACATACTGATGAAATAGCAGCGTGTATGTACACACACACATACATTCAGATATATATATATATATATA
>NC_068986.1:64567159-64567789 GCF_001194135.2 Octopus bimaculoides | reverse complement strand
TATATATATATATACACACACATTCATGTATGTATGTATGTATGTATGTATGTATGTATCTATTTATTCGCACGGTTAACTTTGAATTTTCTGTTAAGTTTGTAGAACCCAGCATGAAATAAACAGTTCATGAATTTTAGTCTCAGCGTGCATATTTTCAATGTTTGTGTATATATGTTTTATGAACATATTAAAGGAGGTTAACAACCCAAAGATTCGTTCTGTCAGTACGTGTTTGTCTGTATGCAAAACAATAAAGGCATATATGTTAGATTTATTATCTGAACGTTAAATGAAGTATCATTCATCACTATGTAGTTAATCTTTTTCTTTTCGGAATCAGCATTAAATATAAATATCTGTTTCTGTGGGTGGGGGTGAGTGTATCTTTGTCAGTTTTTGTGCCCCACTACTGATGGACAACTGGTGTTGGTTTGTTTACGTCCCTGTAATAGCGGTTAGACAAAGGAGTACCAGGCTTTTAAGAAAAATCACTGGGGTAGATTCATTCGACTAAAAATAATTCAAGGCAGTGCCCCTGTATGGCCGCAGTCTGTTGACTGAAGCAAGTAAAAGATAAAAGATAAAATGTATATATATATATATATATATATATATATATATATATAT
>NC_068986.1:64564027-64566718 GCF_001194135.2 Octopus bimaculoides | reverse complement strand
TATATATATATATATATATATATATATGCACAAATATCTTGTAAACGTTATTATGCAATGCTAAAGACCTGAAAAGCTAAAAAAACTAAAATCATGTATTTTCGGATATGATCCGTAGTTCTTATGATATACATTAGATGGACTTCCTAAATATGAAGCTGTTCTTTTACTATCTCAAATATTATATATGATCCATGGTGAAAATTGAAGCTGCACTTCAAAATCACTTAATAAGAATTACCTTTTTTGCCGATCAATATTGTATCAGGCGTCTGTTGTTTATCCCAGGACTGTCTTAAATTAGCAAATCCTACGTATCCCTGTCATCATTACTACGTTCTTTATTAAGTATGACTCGGACTCCATTATCCTACGTAGCCTTCCTTTTTAAGATGGTAACATACAATTCTAGGATGATTTTGCTGTCTTTTTGTGTTGGGTCGAATCATCACGTAGAGGCTCTACTGTTTGCGAGATTAGCTGTCGTACTGTTGTCATTCAGAAAACAAGGTTACTCCTGAATGAAACGAAACTGAATCAACTCCAAGACGTCTTCATAAACCATTCTGGTTCACACAAAATTACATACATAGATCAAAGCATGCATATGCTTTATGTAGTTGCTGCTATTGTCGTTGTATAGTTGCTTAGTTTCCATGAGAGTCTGTCAGACTAATTACCAGAATGCGTCACCAAAGAACCTGCTGTTAGGGAGCGGCCACCCGCCTTTAATATACAGATGCGTTACCAGCAAATGTTCAGTAATAGTCAGCCGGTCCACTCCCAGCACCATTAGTGAATTGAAAACATGAGAATATCATATGAACTTACCCCTAAAATTGTGCTGTAAAACATAATCCTATGTCACAGATGACAATAACCTTGCTAACACTCTCTCCCCTTCTCCACCGTTGTACTTTTACTCCTAACCTTTTGAAATGGAAATTATATAGTCATCAGCGTTTCGAGAGAAAAACGCGTGAACTTTAACCTCAAAATCACACATTTTGGCGTTTTAAATTGGATATAGAGAAATTTCGTTGAAATGCTAAGACCCTGTATTTATTTATGTAAACTGTTGAGAGGTTAGTAGAGTTAGGAGTTTGTTACTTCCAAATTTACCCATTAATGTAGATACGAGCGTGTTTACATTAGTATAATGAGTTGTCAGTTGAATATAGGCTGGATGTATTAAGGAAAGGTCGACTGATCACCTCTTTGGTACTGAGCTCTATTCATGACCTCACTCAGTTAACTCAAGCTAGCACATCCCCTTGGCTGTAAATCGATGTAGTTGATTATAATGATTTCAAATTTTGGTAAAAGGCCAGCAATTTCGGGGAGGGGTTAAGTCGATTGCTCAACTGGTACTTATTTTATCGACCTATAAAGGATGAAAGGCAAAGACGACCTCAGCGGAATTTGAACTCAGAACGTGAAGACGGACGAAATGAAGCTAATTATTTTGCCCGTCGTACTAACGATTCCGCAAGTTCGCCGCTTTGATGTAGTTGATTATATTAAATAATGGAGCCTCAACATGAAGAGCGTTATGCTAAGCTTAAAATTTACAATGTATTTACTGGGCAACACTCATCCGTGATGTGGACATGGCTTAATCACACATGAAAAATATATAGTCGTATATTTATAAATTTATTTATTTATTCATAAGGTCTACTTTTCTTTATTGAGCCTTTTGTGTTTCGTTTCAATATATTATTTCTTTATACACACACACACACACACACACACACACATACATACATACATACACACACATATACGAGGGAGTACCGAAAAGAAACCGGAATTTGCAACATTTCATTCACTCAGTTTTACATGTTTACACTTTTATCGCCTTCAAAGTGTTCTCCATTTGAAGTAGTGCATCGGTCCAGACCCGTTTTCCACTGTTCGGAGCAGTCCTGAAACTGTTGCGAAGTGATGATTTTTAACACCTACTCGTTTTTTTCTTCACCTCTTTCACATCTGAAAATTCTGTAGCACTAGCATTTGTCACCAGTGATGACCTTCAAAAAAATAGGGTCCGGATCAACTTCCAACTATTCTTTCAGTTCACGAAACACATTCAGTTGTGACTGATTCTGATCTTCCATTAGCAAGTGAGGCACAAATATTGCTGCAACTCTTTTCAGTCGCAATTCCCCGCTCAAAATTCGTTAGCAGGAGCTCCAAGTTCGCTAATTGTTCGGTGACGGTCCTCCAAGATCAATTCTTGAATTTTTGTGATGTTTCATTCGTTCGGGAGGTCAGCGGTTACCCTGAGCAGAGTTGGCCTTCAAGCGACAAGTGACCATTCCTAAAGCGTGAAAACCTCTTATAAACTTGTATTTTACACATGGAACAGCGTCCTTGTAACTTGGTCGAAGCATGGCAACTGTTTCGGCTGCCGTTTCCCTCAGCAGAAAACAATTTCCTGGAAGCACGCTGTTCCTTCTTTTCAGCCATCGCAAAAATCAACGAACAGTGAAGAAGTACTACAAAACAAAGACGCACCACTTAGCAGTACGACAGCAAACGACGGCACCGGTCGGCAGACTGATGTCTGAGCATCACTTCAAGTGACTCCTAGCAGCGGAAGCCTGAACTGCAACAGGCTTGTCCCACAGGGAACGTTTCCGCTTAGTTTTGTAATGTGTGTGTGTGTGTGTGTGTGTGTGTGTGTGT
>NC_068986.1:64556470-64562805 GCF_001194135.2 Octopus bimaculoides | reverse complement strand
CCAACACGCACACACCATACGCACGCACACACCATACGTACGCACACACCATACGCACGCACACACCATACGCACGCACACACCATACGCACGCACACACCATACGCACGCACACACCATACGCACGCACGCACACATATGTATGCATGTATGTATGCATGTATGTATGCATGTATGTATGTATGTATGTATGCATGTATGTATGTACGTGGGTAGGCTGAAAAGTTCATAGGTTGACTGTGAAGGAGTGAAATCTTGCATGCATTAATTTCAACAGTTATTAATAACTACATTGTTTCTTACCTGGTAAGCTGACACCTGACTGTTCAAAGACTTTAAAACTAACTCGTAGCGACTTCTCTTGAAAATGAACAAAATTTGGTATCGTGGTGTTATCAAGTACCTGCAGAAAAAAGGTTTCGCCACCAAGCCCCAAAGACATTCATGCAGGCAAGGCTGCTACATTAGGAGATGAAGCTCCAGCGTTATCAACAATGCAAAAGTAGGCTGCTGAATTTAGGTGAGGAAGGTAGAGTTGTAAAGATGACCCAAAATCTGATCGTCCTGTAACTGCCATCGCCAAAGAAAACATTGATCGTGTTCACCACAATGTGATCCATGGCAGGTGATTGACTACCAGTTAAATAGCCAATGTTATTAGCATATCTCGTGAGAGAGTTAAGAATATTTTGCACAATGAATTTGGCATGACAGAGGCAACTGCTCGTTTAGTGCCAGTCTTCTGACATCTGATCAAAAGTGCACCAAGCTGATCTGATATTATTTGAAGCAGATCCAGCCGGTTTCCTTGAACGTTTCCTAACCCAAGATAAGTGTTGAGTACATCACTGCGAGCCAGAGACAAAGAAACAATCCATGTAGTGGAAATACCCCATCTCACCTGCTCCAAAAGAGACCAAGGTCGTTTCATCTGCAGGAAGGTGATGACCTCAGTTTTATGGAATGCAAAATGTATTGAGAGTACTATGCCAACTTGCAGAAGCTGTTACGAAAGGCTACCAAGACCAAACGCCCAGTAAAACTGATAAAAGTGGTCTTATTTCATCAGGATAATACTCGAGCATATAAGTCGTCGCTTTGAATGGCTCTTGTGTGTGACCGTGGCTTTGAACTGGTTGACCAAATTCCCTATTCTTCTGATTTGGCCCCATCTGACTATTATCTTTCCCCAACACGGAAAAAAAAACTGGGCTGGGAACCAGTATTGTAGTGAAGATGACGTCATGTCTGTTGACTTTTTGACCAGCAGGGTAAAAGCTTCTTCATTAATGGAATCAAAGCACTGCAATACCAATGGAAGAAGAGTGCGGGCCGCATGGGGTACTTTGTTGAAAAATAAACCTCATTTGGCCATATTTCATGAGAGCATCTTGGTCGTCTTTATGTTTGTCCATCACTGCTGATTGACAACCGTTGTTGGTTTGTTTACGTACTTAGCAGATCGACAAAATAGACCCAAAGAGTAAGTGTCAGGCTTTAAAACAATTCTTTCTATTATAGGCACAAAGCCTGGATTTTGTGGGGAAGGGGACAGTCGATCACCTCGACCCCAGTACTCAACTGGTACTTAATTTATCGACCCTGAAAGTCGAAAGGCAAAAACAAACAAAAAATAAGAAGAATCAAAGTGTATTGGGGTCGATTCGTTCGATTACAACCCTTAAAAGCTCATTTTTATCCATTAACCTGAGATAATAGCATCGTCACATTTCCATTGACAAATTATGGTAAGTAAAACTGGTAAAATATCCCAATAAACGTACGTGCTATATTGTCTGCAAGGTTGTTGTTGTTGTTGTCATCGTCGTTGTTGTTGTTGTCGTTAGCAGCTTTGTCATCGTTGTCATCAGCTTTGTCGTCGTTGTTGTCGTCGTCCTCGTGCTTGTTATTATTGTTATTGTTATTATTATTGTTGTTATTGCTGCTTATTCCCAGGTCAACCATGATCAAGTAGCATTACGGCGAAAGGTGCTTCGGCCGTGACTACCCTGACCTTTTTATCAAAAATTCTTTCTACGACCACATCATCTAGTTTCCAAATCACCGTTTTTATTTTATTTATTTATTGTAGAGACGGTAAAGTGTTGAGAGAAAGAACGAGAGAGAGAGAGAGAGAGAGAGAGAAAGTCTGAAAGAGACGTGATAGATAGATAAATAGACAGACAGACAGATATAAACCTATATGCACATGTATATGCATATAGACATATTTATATATGCACATATATGCATATCTGTATGTATAAATGCATATAGACATATAATATATATATACATATATATGCATGTATATATATATATATATATATATATATATATATGTGTGTGTATATATATATATATATATATATATATATATATATATATATATATATATATATATATATATATATATATATATATATACACACACATATATGTGTATACATACACATATATGCATATATATGTGTACACATACACATATATATGTATACATTCATATATATTTACATATATATATTCGCATCCATATATATACAGGTATGTATGTATATATGTATGTATGTATGTATGTATGTATAGCAGATTGATACGCACTTGAATCTACGCGCTACGGTATGAATACATCTAAGCGAGATAATCGCAAAAGGCAGTCGGTATTAGGTGAATTACACAAACGGGAAAATAATATGGAATATTTACACTATGTTGCAATGCGAGGACTCTTGACGTTTCATTGACTCTCCACCTCCTCCGTTTTTTTAATTAACGAGATTTTCTTCTTTATCACGCAATATATAGCAATTATTCACAAGACCAATTGTTGGTGTATCAACCGGACCAAAATATATGTGTGCGTGTTTGTGTGTGCATGTAATCGTGCCCACACAATATTTCTGTGCTGGTGCATGCTGCGATGAGGAAATAATACATACTCTAATGAATGTAAACAAATGGAAGATAAGTCTTGATTATATGCATACACATTATATATACATTTGCGTTTGTGTATGCGTGGGAACCTACAAATATTAACATGCACTTTTTTAATTATTCAGTGAACCTCTTCATACATACATACATACATACATGTGTGTGTGTGTGTGTGTGTGTGTGTGTGTGTATAATATAAATATGTCTGTATCTATAAGTGTATGCATGTATGTATGTATGCATGTTATGAACCATTGTTTCCTCTGTTTGTTTTCTAACTGATTTTTATCTCGCAGACCTTCATTTATTTTGTCATTTAGCGAGAAAGAAAAATAAAAAAACGGAGACAAATGTTTGAATGACGTTAACTATGATAAGTAGATGTGGAGATGATAGCTGGGTTGACTTTAGAGTAACTAAGTCAATGAGGTAAAACACTATCAGACAATATATCTATTTAATCAATTTCTTCCGTCGAATCCGTTGTTAAAAACAGAAAAGGACGATGGATAATATCAGATGATAGATATCCTGCTACTTGTTAAGACGTCATCATGCTGTGTCAGTCTCTGAGAAAATTGAAAAAAATTTTCTCATAAGATCTGAACTACGTTGCTGGCATAACTCGAATGTTTGCAGAAACAGGGCAGGGGAAGAAAAAGCACAGAAGAAATAGAAATTTGGACAGGAACATATAAATAAAAACAAATATTTTCTTTTTAATTTGAAGAAAGAAATTGAATCCAGCCTGATGAAATATTCTGTATCTGGGAATCTCAATGTGTTTGAGTTTGTGGTGCACAGGTGAGCAAAAACAATTTCTCTGTTTTAAACTTAAACATTTTGATATAGAAAATTACTGCTCACTATGTTATATTAATCAAGTGTGTATATTTATGTGTATGTGTGTGCAGACAGACAGACAGACAGATAGATAGATAGATAGATAGATAGATAGATAGATAGATAGATAGATAGATAGATAGATAGATTGGTTGATTGATAAAATTACCATATTTTTCAAGTCGTTTAAACATGTATGTACGGATTTTCTAAAGCCTTAAACTTTGTGTGTATGTGTGTGTGTGTGTGTGTGTGTGTGTGTGTGCGTACATGCGTGCATGTGCGCGTGTGTGTGAGTGTGCATGCGTGTGTGTGTGTGTGAGTGTGCATGCGTGCGTGTGTGTGTGTATGTGTGTGTCTGTGAGTGTAGTCATATTTGATATGTTTGGGTGTATTGGAACGTAATAGAACCTTTAGCTGCGTAGATAGTTCCAGGAGAAAATTCTCTACCTAATCCCGTTAAAACATATTTTGGGGTTGGAAATGGTGTTACTGGAACCAAATATGTCATTCAGAGCCTAAATAAGAACAAAATTATTCTTATTAAAACAGCATTCAGAATGTTTGCTGATATGCATATTTCCAGAAGTATTTCCACAGATTTAAGATCTCATAACGGCCAAATACATTTACACTGATAATTTATATCCAACGCTGCTTCATGCAACAATATTTTCCTTTTTAATTCTAGCTTAATTAAACAACACTCATATCAACAAATATTCTGTATGATGTTTAATAAGAATAGTTTCGTTCTCATTTGAGGTGTGAAAACACTGATTTTAATAACTTACAAAGCGATGCCACGCAGAAACGCATATATCCTACGATTCAGTGACCTAATTTACAACTCCAACTACCAAAACAACCGTTTTCATTCATGTCTAGGAGGAGAATTGTCTCGTAGGACAATCTCCGCAGCTAACGGTCTTATCACATCCGAAACACACGTACGTGTGAAATATGACTGTACAGAAATTTTTTTTATTCAACACTGTTTCATGCGATATTATATACACATAAATACATATGTATGTGTGTGTGTGCATGTGCGTGTGCATGTGCGTGCGTGCGTGTGTGTGTGTGTGTGTGTGTGTGTGTGTGTGTGTGTGTGTGTGTGTGTGTGTGTGTGTGTGCAGCGTATGTGTGTGCTGCTACAGAAGAAGCCAATATTATGCATACAGAAAGCTACACAAGTACCGGAACATGCTTCCTATAGTGAACTATATATGAATACATAAATGGAACACAAGTGTCGCAATAAAATAAACACTTTAACGAAAGGACAATTAAAAATACTAGCAGAAAGACCACCTTCAGGCGGCTTTCTGCTAGCCACTTGATAATTTTTTCACATTTGATTCCCAGTTCTAATAATTTTTATATTATTTTACGTCTAATTTTTTCTTTGTATAATAGTGCTCACTTGCTTATTTCATTATTTTATCACAATCATATTCTCTCTTTTTTAAACAAGCATCAAGGCAGTCCAACTACGGAGGAAGAGGCAATTTGTCAAGATTTACCTTTCTTTCAAAGCAGCATAAAGATTTTAATTAAGCAGCCCATCTGTAAGCTTTGCAGTGAGTGTAAGAAAAAGAGAGAGAGGAGGAGACAGAGAACATTGCAAACAATGAATGAATAGAAATAAAAAGGCATAACTACAGATGTATATGCCCCCGACTTTGTTGCCTCATAACATCCAGAAAATGGATACTTTTTAACGAAATTTTCTACAAATACCGCTTAGATGTTGTGGCTTCAGCGTATATAGAGATTTATGGGAAAGAATATTTCCGAAGGGAGCGGAGAGAGGAGTTTGGGAAAATTCACGTGATCCGACTTTTTCCCCTCATAACTTCCAAGAAATGAGTATCGTTTAATGAAAGTTTATACAAATACCTTTCAAGCCGCATAGATTATAATTATGAAGAAATTTGCGGCGAAAATTTTTTCCGAGGGGTGGGGAGAGGAGTTTCGGTAAAACGGAGTTTTGGATCAGGAAGGCCAAATAAGTTACAACTACTCTGTTTTGACAGGGATTTCCCCCATATTTTTAAACCATAGCCTTCGAAATGGTGGGGTTGAGGCATTTTCATATGAAAAATGTTTTGAAAATTTTTTTACAACACCGCCCTCTCTACTTCGTCATCCCACTCCGGACCTATTTTAGCCAATCTTTTTGCACTTCAAAACCATGAGAGAAGCCTTTTCGGTAATTTTTTTTTTAAATTGTTAATATTTTCAGAATGATTTAGAGATCTGGCTATTGTTTCTAGCAATCCAAAAACAACCCTCCTCGTTTTGTTATCACTCTCGCATGTATTGATGTTTTTCAATATTTTCCCCCATAAATACATTTATATGCAAAAAAGAAAATTTGAGAAATTATGAATCTTTTGAAACCCTACTCCCTGCCCTTGATTGTTTCTGTTCAGAAATTAAAATATTGGAGACCCTGAGAAAGTTATTGCTGGCATTTATCCACGGTGAATAAAAAAGAGTTACGTAAACGATGATACATTTTAATAGCATACTTTTCTCTTAGAAAATAT
>NC_068986.1:64544576-64556460 GCF_001194135.2 Octopus bimaculoides | reverse complement strand
AATTTAGATTACAGTTATTTTTTTGTTGCTTATATTCCACCAATGGACCACGTGTGTGTTACTTCGACATCATCATCCCATAAAATGTGTTTAATGGGAAGGAAATATTGAAAACAAATCAATACATGTCAGAGTGAAAACGGAGGGTGGTTTGGGTTGTGCTAGAAACAACAGCGAAACTTCCCTTGAGTTGTTTACCTTTTCCTCTGAAAATATTTACTTTTTTTTACCGAAAAGGCTCCTCCCATGGTTTTTAAGTTAAAAAAGAAAATGGCCAAAATCGGTGCGGATAGTTATTATTGTAAGGCTTATATCGTTCAAAGCAGCCATAACAACAAAAATTATTCCGGCATATGTAAAAAATTTTCATTCAATAAATAATGTCTTTACATTACATATATATTAATAGAATAAACTGTCGGTTTTCCAAATAGCTAATTAAAGCTTGAAATGGAAACATTAAAATAGAAAGTGAGAGACTTTGCAAATGAAAATTGAATACTCCGCAGTGAATGCAACGAATATTTAAATTTGTGAAAAATTGGAGTTCAAAAATTCAATAAAGTTCAGAATTCGAAATTATAGGAAATTTCTTGGAACACGAATTTATAAAATAATTTCCATACTTTTAGTAACTGTTACATACCTAATTAATAAGCAGCTTTCTCCATTATAATACAGATATCAAAGCTACAATTAGACTAAAACAACATCGCAGTTCATGCAGACAGGCATGTGATGAACGTAAGAGATCAGTATGAAAGGGTACGTTTAATATGTTACGAATGCATTTATGACATTGGCAGCTCTCTCTCTCTCTCTCTCTCTCTCTCTCTCTCTCTCTCTTTCTTTCTTTCTCTCTCTCTCTCTCTCACTTTCTCTCTCTCTCTCTTTCTCTTTCTATCTCTCTCTTTCTCTTTCTATCTCGCACTCTCTCACTCTCCCTCTTTCCTTCTCTCTCTTTCTCTCTCTCTCTTACACACACTCACTCACACACACTCACAAACACACACGCACACACAAACACACATACACACACACACACACATAATTTAATTCAGCTGTATAATTAACGCTACTTTGGTAGCGCTAATTATAATTATGACTTTTTTCACGGGTGGGATACCTCAAATATGGTAAGAGCAAGTTAAATCGATTATATCAACCGCAGGCCAGGCCTTAGAGGCTGGAAGGCGGAAAGTAAAGTTGACCTAGTCAGGTTTTCGAATCAAAAAATACGAGTTATTGTTGCTGTTGTTGTTTATTCCAACTCAGTCATTTTCGAGCAGACCTGCCGAATCAAAGTCTTTTGGTCGCAGTGCCCATTCCTTAACTCTAATTTTTGTCAAAGTATAAAATCTGTAACTACGAAATTAAATTACTTTAGATTTTAGGGTCAAAAGTTTCATGTGCACACCATAATTTTCAATAAGAAACTGGATCCTATAAACATGCAGCCACTATTTATAGTAATTAAGAAATATAATTAGCTAAGCGAAATTACTTACTTGAATCACTGGAGTGGATTTTAAAAAAAGATTGGGTGGTTTAATGAATGACGAGGCAAAATATTGTTAATTAACTGAAAAATCCCTCTTAGTTGGAGAAACAAAACTAAAACCTAACGGCAGTTGCAAGCAACTCTCAAAGAAAAGGGAGATAATATTAGAGAATTAATTACTTTTCCCTAAATGAATTTACATAAGGTAAATGTGTTCATTGCAGGTAAAGAGGTAACTGTAGACATTTTTTAGACTTATTAAACTCATATCAAGGGTAGTTCGAGGATTTGAGGTTTGTGTGATATGCTCAATTAAAAAAATATAATGACTTAAGTGAACCATTGGTATGTCCGAATATTAAATAAGTCAAGGTGAGATGTACAGGGTGGCGTACACAAAAATTCTCAGCTAACTGAAAACTTTCTCTAAGCTGGACAAAGAGAACTAAAACTTACAGATAACTGTTAGTAACTAAGGGTAACAGAGTATTGGGTATTTCAAGAAAACGAAATGAGACAGCATTAATTCTCTGATAGCAATAGAGGGCTGGAGCTACCAATTTGCATACCATTGGTATTTAGCAGTTTATATATACCAACTGTATATGCATATATATAAGGATGTGTCTATGTGTTCAAATATATTCATAGAAAACAACAATCATTAAAAGCATTCAAAACAAAACTAAAAACATTACATAGACACAGGCATGGTTGTGTGGTAACAAGTTTGCTTCCCAACCAAATGGTTCCGGGTTCATTTCCATTGCGTGGCACTTAAGGCAAGTGTCTTCTAATATAACCTCCAGCTGACAAAAGCCTTGTGAGTGAACTTGTTAAATGGAAGCTAAAAGAAGCCTATCGCGCGCATGCGTGTGTTTGTCCCCCGCCACAGCTTAACAATTGTCTTGATTAGTTTATACACTCGTAATTTAGCAATTCGACAAAAGAGTCCGATACAATAAGTACCAGCCTAAAAGAAAAAAGAACTGGAGTCAATTCGTTCGACTAAAAACTCTTCAAGTCGGTGCCCCAGCATGGTCGCATTCTAATAAACTGAAAGAAGTAAAAAATAAAAGATATCATTTAAATGCTAAAGGAAATGCAAATCACGCGGGATAAACGAATCCTCACAAATTGCTCCATATAGTAAAAACAGAACTATAAAAATGTGTTGCCATTTAAATACTTGAATATAATGGACAATAGCACAATTTTTATTTTAAGATATCAAATTAGATTTCTACTTCAATTATTAAACAACATATTTAAACGTATAACTGCGCAGCCAACATTTTCTGATACGCACACATACTTGCACACACACATACATACATACATACATACATACACAAACACACGCAGATATGTGTGTGTGCGTTAGTGTGTGTGGCGGGGGGGGGGGCATTATATAGACATCTGTCAGCGTTACGTCTTGCGGTTTAATACATGTGTATGTAAAAGTATATAAAACAATGCTTCACCACCCATTACACAGCCAACTAAGACACAAGTAACATTTTACCAATAACAATAATTCTTCAAGACATTTGGCAATGTTGGGTGCTGAAAATTGTTGGGTAGAATTATTATAGAAGAGTTTTGTGTATCCGTGTATAATGTGTATGTATATGTGTATGTGCTTGTGTTTACATACATATAATATATATGTGTGTGCGTATATATATATATATATATGCATTTATATATATACAATATATATGTGTGTGTATATATATCTATATATATATGTATATATATGTATATATATATATATATATATATATATCCAACATATATATATATATATATATATATATATATATATATATATATATATATATATGTGTGTGTGTGTGTGTGTGTGTGTGTGTGTGTGTGTATATACATATTATATATATATATTTTTATATACAGAGATACGTGTGTATGTATGCGTGTGTGTAAGTGCATAAATATGTACGTATGTATGAATGTATGTATGCATGTATGTATGTATGTATGTATGTATAAATATATGTGAAACGTGGAATTACAATACAAAAACCTAAAGAACTAGACTGTTGATACTTTACATTTGACGCAAAAAATTCCAGCGAAATTCCTTAACTTTACTTCAAAGGGAAGAGTTTTTCCCCGCTTAATTCACAACATAAGTACGCTCTTATACACACATACACATATACACGAACATTTTTGCACTTTCACGCGAATACACACCATTTTGTTCTTTGTTTTGTATTTTTTCTCACTATTCATTCCTTCTTTGTTTCCTCAATCTCTTTCTCTCTCTCTCTCACTTTCTCCTTAAATGTCTCCATTTCTCTCCCTACCTCTCTCCCTTTCTCTCTTTCTCCCACTTCCTACTCCTCTAGAGTCGTTACCACAGCATAAAATGACAGAAAATAAGAGGAATGTTTGATTTAAATTCAGAACTACACAGATATACGCACATAAATACGTTGCCCACGGTTGTCATGTGGGACGGGTAACCACTAGCTACAAAGATCCAGTTTGTACCACTTGCAAGAAGCATTCTCAAATACAGACCATTTATGATACCATACACAGACACATAGGCAAACAGACAAAAGCTCGATCCATCGAGGGAATCTTCATATAGTCACTCGACTTGCTAAAACTAGCAGTGCAGTCAAATTTGTCTTATTTGTTTTGCTCTTCCTTGGAATATAGTAAAATATTTTTATAATAATTGTGTCATTTTCATCCAGAAGCATTGTAAGAAGGTGTAAGACTATATGGCGATGAGAGCAATTTGTATGGAGTAACTTTACATTAAGAAGTGGAACGTACAATTTCCTGTAATTCAGACCGCCTCATGGTCCAGGCAGACAAAATGGAAAAGGCGTTGCCTCGGAGGATGGTGAGGGAGATACAGCCACTTTGACTCACGGGACTCGCACTTGCAGATAGCCATCTCCGCCCCGACAGCAGTGAGCAGAGATGCAGCCCAACAGCGGAGCCTGGCTCAATGCGGTCAGCTTAATAGCGACTGTTTTTGCATCGGCTTTTCTTTCAGATTTGTGAGCCTCGTGAATGCCGCTGCAAATCCACTGTGAATTCTTTTGGCCTCCAACCTTTGTCATGCCGTCATAGTGCTGGCCGCTTTCCACGTCAGGCTGTACAATCAAAGTCTCATCAAATTTACCAGCAGTGAATTAGTAGAATAGTTAAAGCCCTGCAGCATTTGTTCCGGCTGCTTACGCTCAGAATTCAATCCCTGCCTAAGTCAACTTCGCCTTTCTCCCTTTCAGGATTGGGCAGTCGATTGGTAGGACTTTTAGAGTGTCGAACGAAATACTTCGAAGTATTTCTACTAGCTCTTTGCATTCTGAGTATTTGGATGTCAGACTTAATCTGTTGACTATTTTAAGCTTTACTACGTAGTCCTTGAGTATTTGAAGTGGAGCTCATTCGGTCACAAACATTCTGGTCAGGTCTCCAGTTTAAGGATAGCATCTGTTCTTCTTTACTCTCACCACTATCAGGGGAAGGGAGAGCATATTGGATAAAGTTGTGCACTTTCTGAAAGAAAAGACGGCAAGATCACATTTGGAACGCCTTTGATCATAAGTCTGCTAAGGGAGAATGGACCTGGTGCTAGACAACAATAATAAAACCATAACAACCACAATATCATATAAACTCCCTATTGTCCAGATTTTTATGCCGTTCGATTTGCCTCTGATTTCTTGTTTAAATTCCCCCGTATTTACAAAGTAAAGTAGAAGAATTTGAAAATATTAATGATGGCCGACCTCGCAAATACTTAGTAGAGGTATTCCTAAGAACCTGTGTTCCAAACCTCAAACTTTTACTCTTTTACTTATTTCAGTCATCGTACTGCGGCTATGCTTGTGAATGCTTTAATAAATGTATGGTTCCCTGGTGTCGAGTGAGATCGAGCAGGTATGAACTTGCTGAGTTGATGAACTGGTTTTGATTTGTTTTTGTAGGTATTTCCTCGTATATGTTGTTCTCTAATGGTGTTGGCCAGCAGTAGAGTGTTTTCGGTTCTTCCTCTTTTTGACGTTAACATGGCTACTCATACATTGCAGTGAAATTACCAAGTGGATACAGTATTCTTTTCTACTCTAGGCACAAAGCCCGAAATTTGGGGGGAGGGGCCAGTCGATTAGATCAATCCCCAGTACGCAACTGGTACTTATTTTATCGACCCCGAAGGGATGAGAGGCAAAGTCGACCTCGGCGGAATTTGAATTCAGAACGTAAAGACATTTCGCCCTGTGTGCTAACGTTTCTGTCAGCTCGCCGCCTTTATGTGGATACAGTATTGATTCAACAATTTATATGATCTATATTTAAATCCGTCAAACAAGTGTTTCGTAGTTCTGGACAGAACACTTAATCCTACTTGAGTTCATCTAGCTATGGAGGACAAACACCAAATCGTGTGAAAATGTGTCCTGTAAGAGACTGGCATCTTGTATACAGATTTTTATAACACACTTGCAATACGAAAACACAAAAACTTAATGTTTGAATTTATTTATTTCATTCGTGTGTGAAATAATATCCAGCTTTAAAGTTTGCTGGTTGAGGGAATCGCGTTGAAAATAATGAGAAGGACAACAAATCTAGTCGATTGAGTGCTGGTATCAGAACTTCCAACTTGCCGATATAAATAGCGAAAGAATTGTAATTGAGGAGTGTTTCATTAACTAATGAATTCCAATTCTTTCCTGCTTGTAGATTATAGTAGGATAAACCCACCACACACAATTGCTCTACTTGTACTACGTGAAGATGAATTCTTCCGGTTATACTTCCAATGAGGTATATAACTCACTTATTTGGAAAACTGAATGTTATGTTTATAGGTATTTTTCTGATTTACATAAATTCTTGTACTGATAGAGTTAATTAAACAATCGATACTCAAAATTTAGCATAATTTTCAAAAATGTATGTGACTTTGGAACACTTGTTCAAATACTGAGCGTTCATAAATGTTTCTTGTATTCTGTTGTTTCTTTGGTAATATCAGTTAGTCCCTTCTTACACTACACTTAGATTCTGTTGGCAAGAACTACATTTTAGGGATTAATTCACCGGCGATGCTCTAGCGTCCTCAACGCTACTAAAACCTGGATTATACATTTGCTTTGCAGCTTTTATGATAAGTGAAAGTGTTGTGTTCTTTTATAATGTGTATCCAATAGCCTCACTCATCGGCTTGCCAAAGAAACCCACCCCACCAAATCTTCCCTAAATCCCACCCAACAATTTTAGAAAAAAGGTAAAACAATGGATAATGTTAGCTTACATACATAATATCTGAAATCAAAGACGCATTGTCGTGGCTGGAATGTCCTTGATCATAAATATGCTCTATCAGGGTTAATTAGAGGCTAAGCAACAATTCATAGTCCAATTACATTTCAAGCGTAATCAAAATTTGGTCATTAATTACATCACTTTACATAGTGAGTCCAAATCTCGCAGAGGGTAGTTTTGCCTTTCATCTTCCTAGGATCGATAAAATAAAGAATCATCCAAGTACTGAGGCAGTTTATAATCGCATAATACATCAAAGGTGTTTACACAGAATTTTAAGACTAAAATATGGTCAAATGGGGAACAAACACTATTCTGTTAATTCCATACACTGAGTTTTGAAAAATTAGAAATGAAAACTTCTGAGAAGGAATTGCTAAATCTGATGTACTTATTTTGCTTCCCACATCTTGTAAATCATTTTCTTTTTGTTTATGTTTCTACTTGTTTGTTTATTCGTTTATTTACTTATTATGATTACGTTGCTTGCGATTCTGACAATTATTTATAAAGTATTTGGGGAATTCTCATTTAGAAACCACTTCGAATTCCTTAGTTGTATTTAGGTGAAAATCAGTTTTATCTTAGAGGGAGGCATATCAATCTTGTTTGAAATATGGGAAGGAAAGATGTAAGGAGAATGAAAAGAACATTACTAAACAGAATAAAAGAAATAATTGAAAAAAAAAACAATAAAGGTAATGGATGCTGTTTTGGAACAGATACTTTTAGGGTGGGACCCCAACGGATATAGCGGTTCCTTTTGTCTTCATAAGATTCATCATACCAACTGCGTGTTTAAGACTTGAACGCCATCGCTTCATTCTTCTCATTTCTTTTTCTCAGTTTCGAACCATTTGTTCATTATATGGTTGCATTCTTCAATTTATTCTTTTCTATTTGGCAGCGCTGTTTTTAATGTAGCGATTATTCAAAACGTATTTAACGTTACTCTACTGCAATGTAAATTAATCTATTTGATATTATTCTGCTGCCATAGAGGCGAGGAGCGTAAAATATCGCAATGTTTTCCCACAATCTGACCTGATATGGGATTAAACAACAATAACTAATATAGCGAATTTGTTCACTGGGCAGTAAACGAAACAATGAAGGAACCTCTATATAAGCCACTTCAGCTGTTACATGCAGCAGAAAAATCTCTCAAATCACGCCGTACGTATCCTCTTTAAGAAAGAAAATACACATTCAATAATGTAATCCTAGACAAAGTGTCTGAGAAAATATGGGAGGGCCATAGATGATACGTCTTTGAACATATTTCTGCTCGATTAGGCTAAGCAATGACTGTATAGTTGTATGTACGGCAACACTTGTACACTACATTACATAGAGATCTAACAACAGAAAAATGTTATTTAAGGAATACCATTCACAATTATGTAGACCTGTTGGAGAAAACTGTTGGCACATAACTACCGAAAATTGCTTAGTCTATTAAAGCAACTCTGGAATTGTCAAAGACAAACTTTGATTTTTCTAAAACTGAATAAAATAAAATAACGATGACAACATACGTACTTGTACATAATGAGCAAAATGAATAATAATATTGATTTCAAATGTTGGCACAAGGCCAGCATGTTCGAGGGAGGGGATAAGTCCATTACATCGACCCCAGTGCTAGACTGGTACTTATTTTATCGACTCCGAAAGGATGAAAGGCAAAGTCATCCTCGGCAGAATGAAAACACACATACACAAAACATACATCCTTTCACGCACGCTCGCACACACACACATATACATACATACATACATACATACATAGTTGTGGAAATCAGCTGCTCAACAGCTGTTAGCATAAAGGTTGAAGATCAGCGAGAAAGAAAGTACCAATCTTGAGAAATTAAGCTACTCAAAACCAGAAAGGAGAAAGTTGACTCGAAGACTATAGATCCAAGTCATCACTGGAACTGTAAAAATCTATAAAACTTTCCAGAAGTTTATCATTTAAATATATGTATGCATGTCTAGACATGCAACTATATGCATGACAATACATACATAAAATGAAACATTCAAGTCTACACAAGCACTGACTCCAAATACTGCACACATGCATAAATACATGAAAAAATACCTTGTTGTCATTGAAATTCTGATGAAGAAGGCTTGGGTCTTGGTTAGGAATCGGCTCTTTCTCTATTGGCAAGAAATTTTGCAATAAAAATAAATAATGACATACATACATACATACATACATACATACATACATACATACATACATGGAGGTTGTCTATTCCTTATGCAGAGTCTGACCGCCTCCAGTACCTATAGCTTAGAACCATCATGATGTTTGTTGTGGCTTTTTGAACCAGACAATGTTTTGAAAAAACACCCGCATAGATTGCATATCTGATTTGGACCACCAAGAGCCGCAGTTAAGTTCTGATCTTTGTGGGTCTTAAAATGTCTTTTGAGGCTTCCGTTAGATGTTCAGACCTTATGACATAGATGACATTGAAAAGTGTGCACAGAAATATAAGCAGAATAGCTAGTGGAGGTTCGTTTTTCATGGGTCCGCAAATGAGATTTGAGCTCAGGAAAAGAAAGGCATAGTCTGTCACAAACTGTACCCAGAAATAGGTCATTGTGATTCATCTTCTCGATCGTAACATTCTTCTTTAAATCTCCCTTCTTTAACTCTTATCCTAGCCTCTTCAGACGCTTTCTCTCCAGTCCACACTTTTGTTCGCCATCCAGCTAGATCCGAAATAAGGGTTTCTATCTCCTCTGGATCCATTCCAAGTGATTTCATAGCAGTCCTTATGCCGTCCTTAAACCTCTTTTTAGGTTTACACCGATCGCGCTTCCCCTCTGCAAGCTCACCATAAATCAGTTGTTTGGGTGTGTGTTCATCCACCATTCGAACAATATGGCCACACAATCTCATTTGGTCTTTCAAAATCATTGCTTTAATTGAAGTGATACCTGCAGACGCAAGGACATCTGTGTTTGGAGTAAAAGAACTCCATTTAATGTTTAAAATGCGATGAAGGCATTTTGGTGGAATTGTTCTAACAATTTGAAATGTCTTTCATAACATGCCAATGTTTCAGAAGAATACATCAGGGATGGTAAGACAAATGATTTGTAAAGGGCCAATTTTATGTTGTTATTTATATGTCGTTCACGCCAAACGCATGACTCCAAACCACCAAATGCTGCCTTTTGAATTCGCAGATGTGTTTCTGTGTTCAGATCTTCATAATTTTGTACAGAGCTTCCAAGGTAGATGAAAGAATCAACAACCTCAAGTAGCTTATCTTTAACAAAAATTTTAGTGGGGTTGCAAACAGCATCACATGCAGGTTGATACATTACAACGGTTTTTTTTTTCAAGTTGATGGTCAAGCCCAAATCATCACAAGCTGGGTCAAATGCAGATACAAAAGATTGCAGACCTGTTTCAGAATGACTGACCAGATCGCAATTGTCAGGGTATAAATGTTCCCTAATGACTAAAGTAAAAACTTTCGTTTTGAATTTCAGTCAGGTCAGATTAAAAACATTCCCTGTTGTACGATATTTTATGTAAATACCCTCCTCGGAGTTTTGGAAACCGTGTGACAGTACAACAGAAAAGTACATTGCAAAGGGGGTGGATGCGTCAAGTCTCCTTGCTTTACCCCATTTTCCACGGCAAAAGATTCAGAGAGCCTACACCAAGATAAACTCTAGCTTTCATATCATGATGCAAAGCCCTGATCATGTCCACAAACTTTTCTGGGCAACTTATTTTCCTTAGCCACGGAGCATTTCGATTAACAGTTATCAAATGCTTTGCTCAAATCAACAAAGCAATGGTACAGGGCAAGATTCCGTTCAATGTTTCCTGAAATTATCTGATAGTAAAGATACAATCCACTGTGCCCCTGTATCTTTACTATCAGACAATTACAGGAAAAGTGCATTGAACATACATACGTACATACATACATACATACATACATACATACATACATACATACATACATACATGTGTGTGTGAGTGTGTCTGTGTTTGTTTGGTAGATTAATTCGTTCCTCTACAACTTTTGTTTATTGTTTTTGCAACTGAATAAATTTTACCTGTTCTCAGACATATCACGACGGAATGCCAAGCATAGAAAAGGAGCAATTTTGACATGTTTCTCTTCATTTTTAATCTAGCTTATAAAGCTGTCAAAAGCCGCTCTAGACATTTGTATATATATATATATAAGAACTGTTTAAATATGTTTGAGAAATATTTGAACCTATAACAGCTTTCACAAAAATAAACTATTCTTCGTTTAAGACAAAATGGTGTTAAAAAGTCATAGTCAGCTCAGAGTGCCCTCTACTGGACTGCTGTATGCATTTCGAACTCGTTAGTTCTGTTTAGCAGCAGATACCTAGAGACGCATCTCTGAATTGACTAGGATGTAAACCTTGCTTTATTAAAATCCGTTAACATTATCCACCGATAGTAGAAATTGACCGCCAGGCTGAAACAAAATCGTTGGTAAGTGTGCGAAACAGTGATGGAGAATAAGCAAACATAAGACAAGTTCAAATATGTTTCAGATGTATTTGAACTCGCAACGGCTTATTACTGTCGATGAAAAACAAATTTTCGGTCAATACAAAAAGACCTATAGTCATCTCAGGGCGTTCTCTATTGGACGTATGGTCAAATGGATTTTAAAAAATTGCTCTGCTAATTCCATACACTGAGTGTTAGAAAAACAGAAAAGAAAGCCTCTGAGAAGGAATTGGTAAATCAGATGTGCTTACTTTGCTTCCCATTTCTTGGAAACAATTTTTATTATGCTTATGTTTCTAATTGTTTAATTAATTAATTAATTAATTAGCTTTCTTTGTCGGAAATGGGTCAATATTATCTACTGACAGCACACATTGACCGGACAGATTTTAGTCCTATCACACCTCTTCAGCAAAATATAGTCCAACAAGTACATGCCAGATCCTAGAACGATTTTTGAAGAACATTGTTTTTGTACTGAAATAATCTACTGATTAAGCAGATTAAAATATTGGCACTGGAAAATTACCGGG
>NC_068986.1:64542283-64544566 GCF_001194135.2 Octopus bimaculoides | reverse complement strand
CTGGTGCTTTTGTATAAAGAATAAATAGTTAGTTGCAGACTGCCATGCCTTATTCAGTTAGCCAAAAAGAATTCTCCGTCTACTGAAATTGAACCTGTAATAAGAACTCGATTCTTGAACTTTATTACACGAATGTATGTATAATCGTATACATGAGCAAACAACCAGAAAAATGTATGTTTACGTTTGTAGAGTTCTGTCAATGGGATTTGTGGGTGCATGTGTGTGTGTGTGTGTGTGTGTGTGTGTATGATAGCTTAATCATTTCTTTATTCGTCTCTCCCTCTATAATTCTTTATCTACTTCCACTTCTCCTTGTATCTGTCTGTTTAATGTGTATGTGTAATATGTATGTGGCTGTGTTCTGTGTTAGGATTGTGTTTGTGTATTCATGTGAATGCGTTTGTGTCTTATATTTATGCAGTGTATGTGTATACGTAAGTGTGTGTGTATGTGTGTGTGTGAAGCGACTGATGATTCCAGTACAGCCACTTTAATAAAATTACAAGGAGTGCTAGTCTCAAAACGGAAACTTTAGTCAGCTGTATTTCAGTGTCATCTGGTTTAGTCTCTAGTAAATCAAAATTCTTTACTCCTCCAATCCAATTCAAACCACTTAGGCTGCTGCGTATGCGAAGTGGGAAATGTAGGACGAATTAGTTAAAGGGAGGAGTAAGAGGAATAGCTTCTTTTGTTCTGATTTTTTTTATAATACCTAGAACGACTTGTACAATAGTATGAGAAAAGTTTATGAACTTGACAGCAGTTCAAATCCCGCTACAATTCATATAAGTACCATGTTTTAGTAATGAATTTTATCAATTCAACCGACATACTCCCCCTCCAATAAAGAAGAATTATACAGAAGAAAGAAATCTGTTCTACTTGGCAAAACAATCTCAAAGCGTTGCTGAAACTTCTAATATTCTTGTTGCCATCAATAAAATTTAAGTGTTTATTATTCAATGCTAACATGTGGTCATGCTCTTCCTATTGCAAAAGGATTGTAAAAACATTGTAATTATTTTAAAATTGAACAGCAGTGTGTTAAACTGCAAATATAAATCTTTCACGTAAAATTTTAGGTGAATTATTTCAACGTTTTGAATGTCAAAAGTTCATATAATCATTGCTTAATATAATGAAATAAGCTTTAACTCGATGTGTGACTCTATATTCTTCCCTAACCTTACTTAGCGATGTATTACCCATACTTAGCCTTGAACCATGCGCCAAGCCTACATTAATCCCTTAAACAGAAACCTTGCGAGAATACTTCAGTAGGGGTTATGTCAATCCTGTTTCTCTCACATCAAGAAAAAAACCCACTACACCACATCATGAATGACACTCAGATTCCTCACAATCGCTCCAAAATGCTTGATTTCACTATCAGCGAGTACCCCTCCAGGCGAAAGCACATTTTAGGCATAACTAGGACTACTTTTCAATTCTTAAAGGTCAGAAAAGAGTCATTCGTCTAATTGCTATTTAATCATTAACGGACACGCTAGAAACTCTAGCCTAGAAGTGTGCTATCTCCTCTCTCTTTCTCTCTCTCTCTCTCTCTCTCTCTCTCTCTCTCTCTCTCTTTCTCTCTCTCTACTATTGTTACTATAATGGTTTCTGTTCCTTGGAACTGGCTGGTCTTGTACCTCCGCTAATCCGCCAATCATCCCGACCTTCTTGTACTTCCACTTCCCATAACTCTTGGTGCGTCCGATTCCTTGTCCCCACACTAACTATTAATCCCATTTTTTCCTCCCCATAATGCCCCCCCTTTCCCTGAAATCTTTCTCCCTGCTCATGTGTTTCTTATATATGTTGAGCTGCAACAATTTCAATGAAACACTGATGGTATCAAACTTACTGGTCTCGGATGGTCTGCAAACGTTATGAACAATGTTTTTTCACCAAACTCAGGGAAAAAAATGTAATATCCCTCTGTCATATGGGCAATCGTAGAATCACGAATGCTCCCTCCTACACCACAACTTCTTTATCCTCACGGACTAGAGAACTATGAAAGTGGTGAGATTTCATTGCTGCAGCCATGTATGATACCCCGGCCACCCCAACAACGAGTCAACTGACTGCTTGTGGTTCCGAAAAACCAGAGACTTGACTTGCGCTTAATCTTTATCGGACCGAAATGGGTCAGGAAGGCTAGAAACTGCAAGTATTGCAAGTTCAAACGAACGTTTCCACCCGTTTACAATTACATACACATAAACACACATATATACAAACATATATATATATATATATATATATATATATATA
>NC_068986.1:64539880-64542176 GCF_001194135.2 Octopus bimaculoides | reverse complement strand
TATATACACTATAGGATAGCCGAGACATTTTATTTCACTTTACTCCAGTCCACTCAGCTAGCAAAAATGGGTAGTGCCTATAATTCAAAGGGCCGGCCTGGTCACATTCTCCCTGAGAACTATGTTAAGGGTACACGTGTCTCTGGAGTGCTCAGCCACTTGAACGTTAATTTCACGAGCAGGCTGTTCCGTTGATCGGCTCAACTGGAACCCTTGTCGTCATAACTGACGGTGTGCCAGCTGCATCAGTTATATATATCGTTGCTATTATGCAAAGTGTCGTAAGTCCAAAACATTGCTTTTTCAGAAACCGAAAAAATAGTTTCACCATTCCATTTCTTTTTACATTAGTAACAGTTTCAGCTAAACAATAATACGTTGTTGGGTCCATAAAATCGTAACTCCATGCATGTATATTTTCAGTCAGAAATATTTTTGCAAAAACTGTCATGTGTGGGACTTACTACACTTTTGAAAAATACTAAACCGTTGTACTACACTTGACAATTTTCATATCTTGGCGTCTGAAGCAGCTGGAGATACGATAGTCAGACCAAAAGAACCGGCTATTGCAAACAAAATTAAGAATATAAAAAAAACGCATTTGGACATAAAACAGTTTAACGTAATAGCAACGGTACACACAAACACGCACACACACACACACATATATACATACATATTTTTTTAATTTTCTTGAACAGTTTAGCATTTCCGATTACGTACCTTCCCACTTCTAATTCAAAGGTTACCTTAAAATTTGTTGTTTGCATTTTAACCCTCTCAGACCTCGGCTCCTGTGCCTAAAAAATAAGTAGTTTCATATTGAACCTCAAGAGTAACGATTGCAGACAAACTAATGGACAGAATCAGCTACATCTTTTTCTACGTGTTGTAACTTCGTTTGCTTTTTTCACAGCACACAATATACTTAGTTGCTCTTATTTTATAAATCAATATATTACCCAAAATACCTGAAGACACCTTTTGGCTCTTTTATTTTTTATCTTTTACCTTTGACTTGTTTCAGTTGTTAGACTGTGGCACCACCTTGAAGAGTTTTTAGTCGAATATATTGATCCCGGTATTTAATTTTTTAAAGCCTGGTACTTAACATATTCTTGGGTCTCTTTTGTTGAACCGCCAAGTTACGGATAATGTAATCCTACTTTATTGAACCTGAAAACATGACGGTGGTGGATCACGGCTGGAACACTTTTGATGATAGGTCTACATAGGTCTATTCATTCAGGACTCTGTAGAGACCAAAGTACATCAACAATAGCCACAACAATGGTTTCAAATTCTGGTATATAGCAAGGAGTTTTTGAGGGGATGGGAAGTCGACCTCACTACTTGACTGGTACTTATTTTATCGACTCCGAAAGGATGAAATACAAAGTCGACCTCGGCTGAATTTGTACTCAGAACGTGAACGCGAACAAAACGCCGCTAAGCATTTTATTCAGTGTGCTAACGATTCGACCACTTCGCAGCTTTAACAGCAGCAACAATATCAGGGATGTGTAAAGTAGAAGACACTTATACAGTGCTGCTACTTATTTTATTGACTTTTATGGATGAAATACAAAGTTGGCCCGAGCATTAGGTTTGTCCTGAGAAGTTCATTCAGCGCGATCTACTACCATTTCTACCACTCTTCACCCGTTTTTAATGATAGTAAAGGTCGCAGTTCAAAGAATTTTATATCAGAACAGGTTTACAGACTTTAAGTGAATGTAGAACAAATATGTTTTGTCTAAGTGTGAAAGGAATGACTATTTAATAAGTGGCATCATGCAAACAGTGGCATAGGTGTGCCAATGACTGAGCTGTATGAATGAACAAGCCCGTATGGTATAGCTTGACTTGCAAGAAAGCGATAGCCAGCCATTTCTTAATAAAGAGCACACAGGATAATATAGTCCCATATACTCTTACAAAGCTGTGGCTAAAGAATAACGATATGAAACTATTCAATTTAGGGTATTTCATAACTAAAATTATTTTAGATGAACTCCCAAGCCTATCATATACAAGCACATCTACATTTTTATATAATACAACCTAGATAAGACTTACGAAGCCCATTCTGTTTCAGTAAAGGGCAACCACAGAGTTACTCTTATTTGCGAATAGATGTATTGAGCTGTTTAAGAGTTATGGTTTTCATCAACAGAGCCATCGAGAGTTGCAACTTTCACATCTTTCTTCTCACATCGCTCCTCTCTCTTTTTCTCTTTACCACACACATTATACACAGGCGCATATTATATATATATATATATATATATAT
>NC_068986.1:64533752-64539842 GCF_001194135.2 Octopus bimaculoides | reverse complement strand
CTGTGCGCTATATATATATATATATATATATATATAACGCACAGTATGACAGTACACCGTTGATGCAAGTGTGATGAATTGCTTCTCTGAAGTCTAAAACCGAAAACATTACGTAAATTTTCACTACGAATTTTTGCGTAAACTGGTGTTGCAAGCAGAGTTGGTGCAGAAACGGTTGTAACGATGCGTTAAAAAAATTTCTTTGTCTTATTAGTATTATTTGAATATATAGATAGACGCTGGAGTGGCTGTGTGGTAAGAAGCTTGCTTCCCAACCCCATGGTTCCAGGTATACACACACACATTACATATATATTGTGTGTGTGTGCGTGTGTGTGAGTGTGTCTCTGTGTGTAAGTAGATACGTACATTCATATATACATTAATCAAAGTGTACGGTATTATACAGTTATGTCCGTTGACTCCAAGGTACCTGAGATGACTATAAGGCAGCAAGAAACTAGTCTGTATCGCGGCAGCTATTGTATAGTGCACTGGTTTTCGCTGGGAACCGACAAGAGTTCGACCTGAGCCAATCGCACTGACTGAGAGGGCTCCTTCAACATGGATGTGTGAATATATGTGTTTATTCAAGCGCATGAATGAGTGATTATCTTTCCTTTGAAGTATATATGAATATATATTTTTTTCTACTGTAAGCACAAGGCCCGAAATTTTGGGGGAGGTGGCCAGTTGATTAGATCGACCCCAGTACGCAACTGTTACTTAATTTATCGACCCCGAAAGCATGAAAGGCAAAATCGACCTCGGCGGAATTTGAACTCAGAAAAGACCCATTTGGGTCATGAATAACCATGGAATTGCACTTATAAAGTTACCCTCCTAGGCACAAGTCAGGGCGAGATTGTTTATGGAAGATTAGCAGTCGCCCATCCATACCCCTCTCCATGTCACTAATGTTGTCCAAGGGAAAGGCAAAGGCCAATACAGCTTGGCACTAGTGACATCGCAATTCATTTCTACAGCTGAGTGAACTTGAGCAATGTGAAATAAAGTATCTTGCTCAAGAACACAACACACAGACCAGTCCAGGAATCGGGCTCACTACCTCATGATTGTGAGCCCGATACTCTAACCACTGAGCACACACCTGCTCTAGCCACACACCTGTGTGTGTAAATGTGTGTGTGTTTGTGAATAGGCATCACCTTATGTAGTGCACCTTGTACTGTCATTTACAGAATGGTTGTATATTCATACATATAAATATGTAACCTTATTCGTGTATTGGAATGCCGTACGCTCACTTTGTCCCTATGACAAATTCAAAATCATTATTTTATCCATTATTGTTATTTTGTTATTTTTCCTTCTTCCCCCACAATTAATGCTATTTCTACTCTTTATCTACCATTCCTTCACATCTTCCTATTTCCTTATCTAACTTTCTATCACCAAGTATATTTCGCCTTTGTCAACTTATCATTATTGTTGTTGTAGTTACTGCTGCTGTTATTGTTACAGCTGTTGTTGTTGCTGCCATCGCCGCTTTTATTGTTGCAGTTTTTGCAGTTGTTAATCTCGTAAATCCCTAGCTAGTAAGCCCTGTAAGTCGATACATGCGAGGATGAAGGGATAGAAAGAAACATTCCACAGTTACCACTTAACCACTCGACTACTAAGAAATACCACTGACATCTAAACCAACACTATCATCACTCCCATCTGACTTTACGTCAGCATCATCCTCAGGAAAAATGCTTTACAGAGGAGAAAGAATAATAAACTAGTAACGGTCGAACACAAAATACAAAACTCTTACGTTGACTGCAATCTAGGAAATATTTGTAATTTTTTTAACGTTTTGATTAAGACGGCGTTCTTCCATTACAATTCCTTTCACAGCTACGATGCATCATGCGAATAATTGATCCTAGTATCTAACTAGCATTCTATTATAAATTGTTTGGAAGTAACTACACACACACACACACACACACACACACACACACACACACACATATACATATTTCAAAAACATCCGATTCATATACATTCCTGGATTCTATGGTGTATATATCATCCCCTCCACTGGATGGGACGCTGGTCTGTCGTAGGATAACTCATCTTTGCTGGTGAACAGAGTAACGTGAAATATATTATTTGTTGGTTAACAAGGCTACCATTGGTTTCATGCGAGAATTCTCAGCAATTATCAAGCCTACCACATAGGACGTTGGTACTCGCCACCATCTTGGATGAGAATACATCGAAGCCACACGAAATTGTACAGAATTTTGAAATAAAGAAACAAATTAATACATAGACCAGGGGGAAACAACTCCTATTGTACAAATACAAACAAATACGAAGAATTATGTGCACATATCAAAATACGAACGAAGAGTTGTAGGAATTCACCCACAGAGAATGGCATCTCATACCTGTGAAGATGGTGAAGGATCTGTACGCGTCTCTTCCAGACGCATTGAAGCAATTATTCAAGCTAAGGGAAGCCACATGAAATATTAACAATGTACAGTAACTTCTTGAAATGAACATTATGCAATAATTTTTCATTATAGACATTTCTTTGTTTTAAAACACTTTAGCTTGATTAGTTTATGTGAGGTGGCCGAAAACTTTTGCACGGCCAATTTTGGTGGTCTTCTGGCATCTTTTTCTCTCTTTCAGAACGCCTACTACAAAATATAATGATTAGGTATGGAAATGACTCCAACAGGACCAATGTTTCATCTGTAAAAAATGCAATGCGAAACATCCACTGATAAATTGGCAATTAGTAGAAATTTAAAATAGTTTGAAGTGACCGAAGACTTTGGCACGGTATTGTATGTATATATATATGTGTGTGTGTGTGTGTGTGTGTGTGTGTGTGTGTGTGTGTGTGTGTGTGTGTGTGTGTGTGTGTGTGTGTGTGTGTGTGTGTGTGTGTGTGTGTGTGTGTGTGTATTAGACTGGAACACTGTCGCTTAGGACGACGATGGTACAAGTTGATCCAACCAACGGCACTGTCTGCTCGTGAAATTAACGTGCAAGTAGCTGAGAACTCCACAAACACGTCTACCCTTTATGAAGTTCTCAGTGAGATTCAGCGTGACAAGGCTGGCCCTTTGAAATACAGGTACTACTCATTTTTGCCAGCTGACTGGACTGGAACAACGGGAAATAGAGTGTCTTGCTCAAGGACACCACACGTCGCCAAGAATTGATCTCATAACCTTGTGATCGTAAGCCGAATACCCTAACCGCTAAGCCACTCGCCATCACACACTCACAAACGCACTCACACACACACACACACACACACATACATTACATTCTCATACATGGATATAAAGATATATACTTATATTCAAATACATACATAAATACATACATACATGCATGCATACATATATAAATAAACCCATATGCGTGACCATTTACGTACGTATACATACAGACATGTACATGCGTACATATATATATATACACACACAAAACCCAATCATACATGTATACATTCACATATACACGCACACATAGACATAGACATAGACATAGACACACATATACATACTTAATATTCCCAAAATAAGACAATGCCATCTAAAAACCGAAAGGCATTATATAGTTCTCGGTACACTAGGAAAAGAAGAAGCATAGTCGCGAGTGGAATGCTTCTGATCATAGATGTGCTCAGTTAGGAGTAACCTGAAGTGATACAACTGAAAGAGATGCATGTCTAATTCAGACATGTTATATAGTCTGGTTTTCAATTGTTTTATCTTTAACGTTATGTCAGGTGGAATATAACATACAGGATGTCATGATTTTTGTTTAACAATAAATCTCATTACAGTAGTAAGTTTTTTCATTGCCTTTTGTATTATATACCCATAATTTAGATTAAATGCACATTTACTCTCCAACCCCTTCTTCTCTGTTGTTTCTTCTCTTGTCTGTAATGTCATTGATTAGCAGTTATTTCCGTGCGAAAATTTGAAAGAACACTTTTAGCATAGGAGTTTGAACTCAATAGCAGTAGCAATTATCATATCTACAGACTGCGTCAGTTTTTTTTTTTTTTTTTTTTTTTGCGGTCATGTGTATACATTTAAAAAAAGCTGTGCACAGAAAAGCTCTATTTGAAAACAAATTAGTACAAATAATCTTGAAAATCCTTTTATTACACATATTTAATGAATCTACCATTAGCATCAATGGCTGCTTTAATGTGGGGTCGAAAGTGTTGACATACCTCAATCAGGTAATCTTTAACAATTTTGGACATAGTGCTGAGTATGGCGGACTTGAGAGAGTCTATGGTGCTATGAGGATGTTGATTGACCTCTCTCTCCCTCAGCTAAGTCCCGTACGTAATAATCCAGTGGATTGAGGTCTGATGAGCTAGGAGGCTTTGTGTCTAGGAGAACATGATCACAGATATAGGCACGCATCCACGCTAGGGTTGTCCTATCCTCATGAGACGGCGCAGTGTCTTGTTGGAAAATATAGTGTGTTCCGTTACGTACTCTGTCTATCCAGTGCCTCACAACTTTTTCCAACACCTCTGTGTAGACAGCAGTATTAACTCTTAAGCTTTGTTAAAAAGTTCACAAACCTACCTCATTGTTAATGATTCACCGAACCATCACAATTGCTTGGAACTTAGCATGTATGACTGTTACACAATTCTTCTGATGGTGCATTCCCAAACCTTGCGGTCTTTTGCAATGGTTTTGATAGACTTATCGGATTTTTATCGATTTCTTTTTCCGGAACATTTTGTACAAAGTTATGAGTTTTGATGGTATGAGGACTTGTGCATGCGTTTTACGTTTAGCTGCTGATGTTGGCTCCCCATCAGCAGCTTCCAGCTCCTTTCGAACTTTGACAACAAAGGATCGGGCAACTTTCAGGAATCGAATTATCTCTGTATCGCTAAGCTACGCTTTAAGGCAACGATTACAGCTTTTCGTTTGCCGAATCAATCTCAGATTATATATTTGAAAAGTAAGGTTAAAAAAATGAAGATAGAAGAAAGTTAGAGCTCTTGAAGGTGGTGTCTTCAACAAAAACTGACCCACCCTGCATAGGTTCTAGCAAAATGCTTATTATTAATGTCAGGAAGTTTCTAGCTATGTTAGTAGAAACTCCTAGATTCAATACTTGATTTCACCCCCCCCCCATTCTGTCTCCCTGCATCCGATGAGTTGGACATGTCTTACGTGTCCCCGAAACTTTAAGTCGAGTGGAGATAAGTCAAACTGTTATTGAATACATGTAACTCCAACCATATATGCTCAGTTCTACTTTCTATCGATCGATCATTCACTTGTGTCATGTGTGTTTCAGTCACTGGACTGTGATCATGGTGGGGTAAAGCCATGATGGCTTTAGTTGATCAAATTGCCCCTAATACTCATTTTGAATCAGGTACTGAATCTACCGCTTCGTAATTGCCGAACGGCTAGTTTACAGGAACGTAAACAAACCAACTTCCTAGTTTATGACAGGCATTATCAAAATATTGAAACGCAATTTCAATGTTGTGAGATATATTGTAACATATTTACATATTTATTTACTCTGTTACGCTACCGTTTCTTTAGCGTTGTCCTTCATGCTTCCAGCGTTTATGAAATAAAGCGTTGGAGTCGATATACTAGATTATACACCCCACCAAATATTCAAGCTTTTTACCTACTTAGAAGTTAATATTAACATTAATAGCAATTTTGATATAGGCATAAAGCTGAAAATTCGAAGAGGGATACAGTCAAGAATATGGAGTACTTGACAGGGGTTCATCTTGTCGCGCCTGCAATGAAGAAAAGTTGAGTTTAGCTGGGCAAGATTTGAACTCGGAGAGTAGACACCTACCAAAATATTACAAAGTATTTTGTCACATTCTCTGATACTGCCATGTCTTTCAGAACAACTTTTATTTTTTCGAATTTCTATAAATTTTTATAAACTTTGTGAAGCTTTGTGTGTGTGTGTGTGTGTGTGTGTGTGTGTGTGTGTGTGTGTGTGTGTGTGTGTGAACTTTGTCTGATTTTCACGTTTTACTTACAATCGTGTATTAGTGTTCACAGTTATGTTTTACAATTTACAAATTGT
>NC_068986.1:64533019-64533364 GCF_001194135.2 Octopus bimaculoides | reverse complement strand
GTTTATAGATCTCTACCAAAAATTTAATTAAAATATTGTACCTGTTATCAACGTAGCAAAATTCTCATATGAAAGGTTGTTAATCATACAATTTTGTGTGCATATCAATTTAAATAAGAGCTATAACGCGATCCATTGCAAAGACTTTTTTAATGACCGATGAACATTTCGATGCAATATCCCGACTCACTCCTGTATGTTATAAAATATGGAATATTGTATCTCTTCAGGGTCAGATATGATTAATTCATAGCAGACAGTAAATAACAGACAACATTAATAGTTGTCCTTAAATTACATGTGTATAAACAGGTTGAAATGATATGAAACATATATATATATATA
>NC_068986.1:64529423-64532805 GCF_001194135.2 Octopus bimaculoides | reverse complement strand
TATATATATATATATATATATATATATATATATATAAAACACTAAATTGATTTTTTTATTTCATTTCAGTGATGGTCAAACGAGGACTGAACGGTAAATATGATTTTACATTATATTTAACTGTGTTGTGTTTTTTTGTGTGTGCCTGTACAACAACATAGTGCCACGAGATGTGATTGAATAAAAAGCGAGAGCTCAGTGAGAATCGTAGCATCTTCTCAGTGCTATTATCGTTATAATCAGAGTACTAGTTTGATTTCTTGTTTTGGATTGAGTCGACCAAAATAATATTTACAGTTCTATATTTAAGAGATGAGAAATTATGTATATCGTTTACATTATTTACATTTGACGGTTGTTTGTTCTCATCATGTTTGTTGTTAACACAACGTTTCGACTGATATACCCTCCAGCCTTCATCAGGTGTTTTGGGGAAATTTCGAATCTGGGTTCTCATTCCTAAGGTATTTTTCGAAGTTATTATTATTATTATTATTATAATTATAATAATAATAATTATTATTATTATTATTATTATTATTATTATTATTATTATTATTATTATTATTATAATTATAATAATAATAATAATTATTATTATTATTATTATTATTATTATTATTATTATAACATCGAAAAACACCTTAGGAATGAGAACCCAGGTTCGAGATTTCCCCAAGACACCTGATGAAGGCTGGAGGGTATATCAGCCGAAACGTTGTGTTAAAAACAAACAAGATGAGAACAAATATCTGTCAAATGTAAATAATGTAAATGAATATTTGTGTGTGTGCGCGCACGCGTGTGATTTTGTGTGTATGTGTCTGTGGAAGTGCGTGGTCTAGTGGTTACTGTGTTGGGCTCTCGATCGTGAAGTCTTGGATCTGCTTCATTTTATGTTGTTCCAGTCTACCCAACTGAGAGTAAGTGCTAGCCTAATGATTGGTGCACCCCTCACCCTCCAACCGTTACATCCATGATGTTAGATTGCGTAAGGAATGGCAAGGCCGAGAGACTGTCTGTATCTACTCGTGGCTACATAGGCCACTGAAAAAATATGCGAAAGCATAGTACAAAGTACCAGGTAATACTCGCTTGCGAGTGAAGATTCTTTTTTATAAGGATTGGTTGCAGCTGGGTTCTAACTTACTTAAATCAGATATTCATTTGAAGTCATCTCTTTAAAAGCTAAAAGTTTAAATGAGCAAATAACCCAAATTGCATTAAAAAAATAGTAGCAAGTAGTCCTGAAAAGTTACGTAATCTTCAATGCGTAACCCAATCTCACAAACCCTGGTTATAATTCTTCCGCTGGCCTTCACCTCAGCTGGCCTTCACCTCAGCTGGCTTTCACTTAAATATCTTTGAAAATTTTGGATACATTTTGGATACATTCACATATTGTCATGTTTTTAACAACACTTTTTATTGTAATCACTTTTCAAAGTTGTACATTGTCAAATATAGCGGGGAAACTTTAATACAATATATACTTTGGAAAACTTTTAACCATATACGCAGGAGTGGCTGTGTGGTAAGTACCTTGCTTTCCAACCACACGGTTCCGAGTTCAGTCCTACTGCGTGGCACTTTGGGCAAGTGTCTTCTGCTATAGCCTCGGGCTGACCAAAACTTTGTGAGTGGATTTGGTAGACAGAAACTGTAAGAAGCCCGTCATATATGTATAAATGTGTGTGTCTGTGTTTGTCCCCCATCATCGCTTGACAACCGATGTTGGTGTGTTTATGTCCCCATAACTTAGCGGTTCGGCAAAAGATACCGATAGAATAAGTACTAGGCTTACAAAGAATAAGTTCTGGGGTTGATTTGTTCGACTAAAGGTAGTGCTCCAGCATGGCTGCAGTCAAATTGACTGAAAAAAAAATAAAAGAATATATAATTTAGAGATTAAGAAGACGCTATCTGACAGTGCTATAATGCAGAAATCCTCTGTGATAATATCTGCCACAGTACTACATTTTAGTCAGTGTTATTTTATTTTATTGCTTTTAAACATTATTTTATAGGATTTATTTATATTTTTGTGGTTAAAGTATTATCATGTTGCTTCTTTTCGCCTTTTTTATACATACCGGCTAAGACAATTTGAAAAAGACGTCTATGTATATCCATTGTAATGTATATTATCATGCAGTCTTCAAGTGGCATGGTGTTAATAAAATTATATCTTACGCTGTTGATTTACAATAGCCTCTCTAGGTTTATTCTGGAAGGAATGTTAACATATAATTCGGACTGTTTTTTGAAATTAGTAATAATTAATTAGATTAAATATACTTAAATGTTTTGTATTTAACATTATGTTCATTAATTTTGCACAGACACACACATACACATGTAAAAACATATAGAGTTATGTATACACTCACATACTCCGTAACGTTGCGAAGAGACTGTATAGTTATCAACATCATTGCTCTACGGTATCTAGCGCACTGTCAGAGATGTTTTTTTCTTTGGTGTAGAGTTCGGAATAATGTTCCACCCATCTCTCCAGCTGTTCTATTTTGTCCTTGATAATTTCCCATGTTCTGGATTTGAGTGGAGCTATCTTGCTCTGGGTTGGGCCGATGGATTTCTTGATATCCTCATACATTCCACGAATGTTGCCTGTATCAAACGACAGTTCGATATCTGCACATAGTTGTAATCAGTAGGCAATTTCACACCACCTCACTGTCTTCTGCGTGCTGTTCCTTGCTGATCTCAATGCTTGCAGCGTTGCCCTGGTGGGTTGGTGCTTATGTTTGAGCAGGCCAGCACGCTTTTCCTCCACGAGGGTATTGAATTATTTCACATTTGACTCCAACCAGTCATGTGTCATTTACCTCCTCCTTCCAAAGGCCCACAATGCAGTGCTATGAATGATGTCCCTGAGAGAGGCTGGACATTGCCTTCTGATGGGTCCGCAAGAAGGGCGTTTTCCAGCGTCTTGAGGAATGTATCTGTCATAGTCGGTTGTTGGATTGCGGTAGTATTGATGCGAACAAAATTATAAAAAGAAATGTAGAAAAGCGAAAAAGAAAAAACAACACTCTCTTGAGAGAAGAAAAGAATCACCATAAAATCTTATGAAAGCTGTGTTTCAGTTTATCTACACTGATCTACTTTACGTGAGAGGAGAAGGAGAATATAATAAAATATATGATTTAACAGTTTATGAAACATTGCTAAGGATTTCTAAAGCATTAGTTATTCATAAGCATCCTAATAAGCCTTTGTCTTCGTTGGCAAATAAAAAAAAATCGTCGGCGAGCTATAACTACAGCTAACATTAGATTCAGAGGAATATATTTGAGGAACACACATTTTTTCCGCTAGGCACGAAATGGTTTCAGATTATATATATATATATATATAT
>NC_068986.1:64525563-64529104 GCF_001194135.2 Octopus bimaculoides | reverse complement strand
TATTAATATTTCTAAGTCTCTCTAAAGGAGACTACGGCAGCGGTACTGGAAATTAATAGTTATCGCCAAGCCAACATGGCAGTCCCAAAATTAGGACGAAAGCTGCCGTGAATTAGCTCCAAGAAGCCATCGCCTCTAGCTAGCTATGTGACACACGAAACCTGTGTCCTTTATATATATATATATATATATGAATACACGTCTGAAACTGTGTTTAGATACTTATGTATGCGTATGTTCGTAGATGCAAACTTATGAACAACCGAACACGCGCATACTTTATATATTTCAACGTGCAATCCCCACCACAAACGCACACACACACAAATATATATGTTTGTGTGCGTGTGTGTGTGTGTGTGTGTGCGTGTGTGTGTGAGCTTTTGTGTGGCTGTTCGAGCTACATTTTTTGACTCTCATTTCTAGCGATTGCAGGTGCTATTTTGCACCTTCATTTATCAATTTTACCTTTTAGGTTATAAATGCTATAGCCACCTATATTATAATATATTTAATATATATAAATATATATAAATATTCTATCATATCTTATTGTGTGTGTGTGTGTGTGTGTGTGTGTGTGTGTGTGTGTGTGTGTGTGTGTGTGTGTGTGTGTGTGTGTGTGTGTGTGTGTGTGTGTGTGTGTGTGTGTGTGTGTGTGTGTGTGTGTGTGTGTGTGTGTGTGTGTTTCATATCAACCGTATAACAACTTTTGGATGTCCCCCAACGGCAACCCAAACCCCACTAAAAAAAATTATAACCCTACAAAATTCTCTATCAAGGAATTAATTAACCTAGGAACCTGTACTATCGTGAGGAAGTAAAACAAATTTAGCAGAACAGTAACAACGAGCAGATTCATTAAGTTGAAAACAAATATATGTTTAAATATATCCAGGGGAACTTCCCTCGTCTGATGCTTATCGGAGATCAACGCAATTTCGACATTCTGAGGTAGTATGACTAATACTAACAGAAACAAACGCCTAAGAAAATATAACCTAACATTGTTCGAGAACATAGAAGCAAAATTCTTGGATCTGAGATACAAATCACAAACGTATAAATCTTGAACACGACATAAAATACGAAATAAAACATAAATAATAATCACTACTAAATCGACTTACAGAAATTAAATACTAATAATTAAAGCATAAGAAACATACTGTGACAAAGCACGTAAATCGCAAACTAAAATATAAAGGGGGAACTAAAGCCTAGAAAAATAACTTACATAAAATATTAATAAAACCATAACCATACGTTCATTTGAAGGAACGAAACTTGTAAGCTTTGTATGATGAATGTATTGTTTGATGTGTATACGAATGCATGTTTGTGTGTGTATGTGTGTGTGTGTGTGTGTGTGTGTGCGTGTGTGCGTGTGTGCGTGTGTGCGTGCGTGTGTGTGTGTATTTGTGCGTGTATGTGTGTGCGTGTGTGTGTGTCTGTGTATATGTATGTATGTATGTTCGTATGTCTGTATGTATATTTATATGGATATATGTGTGTCTTTGCGTGTGTGTGTGTGTGTGTGTGTGTATACGTATATGTATGTGTATGCAACATTATTTATTTGCCATAAGTGCAGCCCATATACAAAGAAACGTTTGTGTACACTGACGAAGGTAATAATATTAGTAATGCACCACACCACATCGTCAATATAACACAGCAAATAAAATTTTTAAAAAAAGAAAAATGCCACCCAACATAAATCATTCTACGCAGTAACATGATGAAATCTATCGGTGAACGCGTAAGCTGCTTGTTTTATCACAAGACAAGAACCAGGCACATCGTTCGTACCATTCCTGTCAGGCATGTTTACTAACAACTACAGGAAAAGAATTACAAACAAGGAACGGTAATTGTATGCCACTTCTAAGATAGCTCAGGTAGAGGGCGCTAGTATTTCGTGAAATACTATAAGCTGTAATCGCAATATCTAATTGAATTTTGGGTGTTATTATATGGAAATTTGATGGAAAAGATTTGTTTGCATCCTATTTTATTTTTGTTCGTTTTGTTGTTACTTATTTCACTGACTAGCGTGCGTTATGCATGATATTAGAACATCCGTAATGTGTAAATATAGAAAAGTGGATGAAGCAGCCTTATCTACTTTGTGATATTTCAAACCTATACTGGAAACTTCAATTCCAGCAGTTTCCATTTTGCAAATCCCTGGGGATCCACAAAGTCAGTACAAAGGATATGTGAACTATTCTCAAAATATCAAGATGTTACAGAGTAAAATTCATAATTACTCACAATAATATTGGCAAAGATAAACTTTTAATTTCAAAATTCAGATGAGCAAAAACGAACAACTTTTCAGATGCGTTTTAGAACCTGTTCTATGCTTAAAACCTGAAATTAGAACATAATATCAACAAAGCAGTATCAACTATGTCATTAAATCTCTTTTTACCAATAATATTATTTATATAGTTGTATATTCAGTTACATATATCTCTCAATTCAGAGATAACCCTGAGGAAAAGAGTATGTTGTTAGTTACTAGAATTGTCTTGCTGAGTAGACAGATCTCTCAGAAACCTGAAGTCCGCGAAACATGAAAAGCTTGAGAAACACGAAATTTGCTGGAAACACCAGTCAATCTCACTCAAATCACATCCTACAGTTTTAGAAATGGAATTGGCGTATTAGATATATAGTCCTATGTAAATTTTTAAAAAGACGTAACAGTCACGGGTAGAATACCGCAGGCCTGCTCGATCGGATATGATCAATAACAACAACGTGGTTTCCTATGAGAGTTGCAGGCAACTAAAATCTTGTATTATATAATTCCATTAATATCTACGATACAGTTATATATTTAAGAGATGAGGAATTATGTACATTATTTACATTTGACGGATATTTGTCCTCATTTTGTTTGTTGCTAACACAACGTTTCAGCTGATATACTCTCCAGCCTTCATCAGGTGTCTTGGGGAAATTTCCAACTTTCATTCCTAAGGTATGTGCAAATACAACATTACAGAAAAAGATTTACCTGGGGTAAAAGAAAAACTAAAGCAAGATATCCTTGCCAAAGCACAAAGGATCCGCCGGTATGAAAAACGCCAACGTTTCTTTGAACAAAACAAAACAAACTCCAACCACAAAAAATTCTACCAAGAGCTTAGCAAAAATAAAATAGACATTACTGCTTCACCAACAGCAGAAGAAGTGGAAGAATTTTGGAAAGAAATATGGTCGGTGATAGATATGAAATTTGGATTAGAAAAAATGTGCCAAAGCAACCCTGAAAAGAAGAAAACTAGTTAAGAGTAGCAACATTACACTAGATAAAGCCAATGAAATGAACTAACGAAAATAGACAGCAAAACAAGAAAAATAATGACAGGATCTTAGATGCACCACCCAAAATCTGACATAGAAAGGCTATATATACAACGTACAGAAGGTGGTAGAGGCCTTATACAGCTGGAAAACTATTATAAAATAACCACGATAGGACTGCAAAATACCTACTTCAGAAGCAAGGAAAACTAATACAAATAAC
>NC_068986.1:64524663-64525085 GCF_001194135.2 Octopus bimaculoides | reverse complement strand
AGGAGGAGGAGGAGGAGGAGAAGAAGAAGAAGAAGAAGAAGAAGAAGAAGAAGAAGAAGAAGAAGAAGAAGGAGAAGAAGAAGAAGAAGAAGAAGGAGAAGAAGAAGAAGAAGAAGAAGAAGAAGAACGAAATCCAAACAAATGAATTCCAAACTAAAACTAGAACAGCAACGGACCATGATAAAACGATGGCAAGAAAAGCCCCTACATGGTAAATACTGGGCTAAACTAAATGCAAAAGAAATAGACAGAGAAAAATCTCAGAAATGGTTGAGAAGCTCATGACTCAAAGCAGAGACTGAAGGATTTTTAATTGCTGCACAAGACCAAAGCCTCCCCACCAGAAATTACCAAAAACATATAATGAAAAGAAACATAAAAAATAACTGCAGAATATGTGGCGATGGACAAGAAACAATAAA
>NC_068986.1:64522982-64524653 GCF_001194135.2 Octopus bimaculoides | reverse complement strand
CAACGTTTCTCTAAAAGAAATGGAAAAACTTTCAAAATACAAAGACCTGGAAATAGAGGTAACACGAATGTAAAAACAGAAACAATTCCTATCATAGTAGGCGCATTAGGTATGATAAAAAATATTCAGATAAATACATAACAAAAACACCAGGACTTACAAATATACATAACATACAGAAAATTGCACTACTGGTCACTGCACACATCCTACGCAAAACACTTTCAATACAGTAACCATAAGAGCATCAAAGCAAACCACAGCACATACCCAAGGCACACAGAGCTTATTATTAATAATAATAATAATAATAATAACATCGAAAGATACCTTAGGAATGAAAACCCAGGTTCGAAATTTCCCCCAAGACACATGATGAAGTCAACAAACAAGATGAAGTCAACAAACAAGATGAAGTCAAATATCCGTCAAATGTAAATAATGTAAATAATGAATATCTACGATATTTTATAGGACTATTAAATCAAATAAGTAATGTACATGAATAACATTTTATTTTACTGTCATCAATTATAGTTTTCCTATTTGGTAAAACATATATTAATTTCCTACATATATATATATATATATATATATATATATATATATCAATTATTAAGGTGGCTATTTGCAATTTACAACAAAAAGGCAACAAGTATAGTCGTCACTAAAGCGATGGAGGGTGCTAGTCAGCACAAGCATTGCTAAAGACAAGAGTCAAAACAACTCTTAGCCACGTGAGATCACTTTTCTAACGACTGATATATATATATATATATTCAGTTTTCTTGTTTTCATTGAATAGTGCATGTTGTATAGTTGTGACGAGTGGATGACTTAATGTAGTAATACAAAAATAGGTTTTAATCGATGTAACGAGAAACAAAAATATTAGTAGTGATGGCAATTCTTAACAAGAAAGACAAGGCAAAGAATTCCAAATTGAAATCGCATTAAAAAATATAATATGGAAATAATCAATTGAGAGCGAGACTGATCTTTGGTGGATATGATGACAGCTCTGGACATGTTTTGAGCCTTCATAGACCTCCTCAGTGAAATTTAATCTCATAAGTAAGTACCTACTTTATCTTAGAAGAGCTTTGAGAGGAAATAGCTTTAGCGTGAAAATTCATAGTTGTGTGTTTGTGCTTTGTTAGTTTACAATGAACTGGGTTTGAAAAAGATAAGAAGTCCCACATATTTACTTCTTGAGCAAAACCCCAGTGATTGCATTATTAATAGGACTACCAAACCTCGATCAAAGGGAAGTTTAAATGTGTTAAGACTGTTTTATCGATTTGAAGCTAATAATACAGAAAAGAGTTTCTCATATCCCATTAAGGATAACCATTGAATATTTCATCTCCTTAAGTGTATCTAGAGCATATCAGCTAAGTGGACACCATTCTGTCTTTCCAAACTTCATTATGAGAAGTCGATCTTATTAATGCAAACTAAAGAAGCACTCGTCAACTGTGCAAGGATTCCGCTGCAGCGAGTAAACTCTATCACTACAGTTAAAACCTTTTGACTGCATTAGTGAGATATCAGCCTTTCAAACAAGGACACAATGAGGTGCCAGTAACCTTTATATATGTATGTATATTTGTGTGCGTGTATATGTGTATGTGTGTATATATGCATATATATATATATATATATATATAT
>NC_068986.1:64518278-64522932 GCF_001194135.2 Octopus bimaculoides | reverse complement strand
ACGTGTGTGTGTGTGTGTGCGTGCGTGCATGTGTGTGTGTGTGTGTGTGTGTGTTTGTGTGTGTGTGTGTGTGTGGGTGTGTGTGTGTGTGTGTGTGTGTGTGTGTGTGTGTAAGCACATGAAGCAATAACGATCAAAATAATATGTACATTTATCTTTAACACATTCCGGAACATTCGAGTGTGTGCTTAATATGTGACATGCCATCTTGGTAGCCAACTCATTCTCTCTCTCTCTTTCTCTCTCTCTCTCTCTCTCTCTCTTTATGATGTGTGTGTTCGTGTTTTTATGGTTGTGAGTTAAAATTTAATCTATCGAGGATATACAATACAAACCAACAAAATCGCATATCTCTTCACAGTTGTATGATCCCACGCTGACACCGAATGAATCAGTTGGGTTTTTTGCTCACGAAGTAATACAATGGTATGTTTATCAAAAACATAATATATTTATGTTATTTTTCTTAAGGTAGCAAACTTATTTCGAATCTTTAACTGAATCAGAAGTATCGTCATTTAAGCACTTTAGAAAACCGAAATATTTAAGAATTAAATTCTTATGGTATGCACGTTTCAATGAAAATAATTTGTCAATTTCGAAAGTAAACAATAATGTGTAAATATTTGCTATTTAAAAGTAATTTAAGAGGATGTCTGCAAGAGCCAATAGTTCATCAAATAAGTACACAAAATTTACACAGAATTCATGCAATTTCAGTACAGACTATATGTAATACATACTGCATGTAGAATTCTATGTTAAATACATACAAACTATATGGAACAAGAATCCGTGGGGTATGGAGATATAAAGTAAGATATGTTGATGTACCATAGGATGGTGAAATGTCTGAAATTTCAAGTAGATGCGTTCATCAAAGAATGAAGGTATTTTATCCTAGATTTGATTTTTCCACAAGTAGACCACCTCGGTGATTTTTTGAATTTATTATCGAAATAAGAAACTCATTATATTTGTAAAGAAGCCTGACATGTATGATGTATACTGTATGAACTATCTCATTACTCATCACTTTGTTATCTGCCCGAGCATAATTTCAAATGAACCTCCTATATATCATTTAATCTAATGATTTATTTTTTACTTTATACAGTTGGACTAAAACAATTTCCATTTGAAACGAGAAAATCTAATTTCCGGTTTTAGATTATATTCTATTTCAAATACGGTGAAATTAAGTAGATAGCACAAAAGAAGACTTACGCTGAATCCAATTTTAGGACTACTTTGCTATTATCTCAATCATAATCATTCCTTGTTTTATAACTAACTACCTCTGAGTAGCAGTAAGCACCCTTCAATGTCTAGTTAAACATAATCTAATTGCTATATCTGGAATAGATGGTTCCATCTATTCCAGATTAAGCCATTGATTTTATTTGGTAAGCTGAAGTTTATAGAATATAATTTACTACCCGGGAACCATACCAAAAATGCATGCTGAGGATTTGAAACTGCGAACCGTGAATTGCTAGTCAAAAAATATAATCGGTTTTAGTAGACAGACATAAGTGTTTATTGAATTCTACACAAAGAATAGTTGAAGTTCATTGGAGTAGTAAACATAATACATCTATAGATATATAGTATATAGATATGTATTCATGTGTTAAATATAGCTATGATGAGGTAAGTGCAGGCAGGCCGGGCCTCTTTTAAACTTAAAGGTCATGTGACCCAACCCGGACTCGCTGCGACTATGTTTTGACATCCTCCATCAAGTTACAGCGGTTGTTTAAAAAAGCAAAAGTTCATAAGATTGACATTTAAACCTAATTTACGACTACATATTAGTAGGATGTTTTCTTATTTGGCTTCACTGATTCGCTGAGCATGTTTTCCAATTCAATTCTCTAGAAGAGTTTGAACCAACCTGAATGTATTAAAAATTCTAACAATGACATTTGAGTCATATTATAAAGGAAGGCCAAGGGACAATGGTGAAATGGTATTTTGAATTAATAGTCCTTTCTACTGTAGGTACAAGGCCTGGCATTTGGGGTGGGGTGCTACTCAATCGTGTCGACCCCAGTGTTTCATTGGTACTTAGTTTATCAACCCCGAAAGGATGAAAAGTAAAGTCGACCGCGGAGGAATTTGAACTCAGAACGTAGCGGTGGGTCCAGCGTTTCGTCCAGCGTGCTAACGATTCTGCCAGCTCGCCTCCTTTATTTTGAATTAATATTGGTTGTTTGAACAAAAGTTCGAGATGATGGTTGAATAACAATGAAATGATTCAATACAGATTTAATACATACGGAAGACGTTATAGGTAATAGTTATGAAATGGTTATAATAACATCCTGAAATAATAACCGATTCGGTGAGGCTTTCTTATAGCCTGTAGTCCTAGATAGTAACTGGTTAAACCAAATATATTGGCTATAGAAACTCACTCGGCTGTCTTATACGAAATGAACAGAAGCTTATTGCTCCTATTTCAGTAAACCTGCAGCATCTATCACAAAGTATTAAGTTTTTTTCGAAACATATATTAGAAAGGGTAATAATGGGTTTTCTTATCTCAGAATCAATGCATCAAATGAAAAACTTTGATTTCTACCCTCCACTTAGAATTGAGAAGTTTCTCTTCCTTAAACTGTGATACTATATGTACAATTAAAGGGCAATTCTTAATTACGAAGTTATTAATTATTTATCGTTCTCAGCACAATAAGTAGAAAGCTATATTCGTGAATCGAACCTGGGTGGAAGTTGCAGATCATCTCTGCATCTTTCTACCACGCTATATCAGCTGCAAAGGAATACTAAACGAGAATATATAAAGGTGTATATAAAGAATATATAATACAATGAGAACAGTTTATTTACAATTACATAAACATGAAAACTCATCATTAGACACAGAAACATTATCTGTCTAGCTATAACTATCTCGTAGAAGAATAAAGTGAAACAACAAAAGATACATAACTACAGTTCCGTGCAAAAGTCTTCAGCCACTTTAAGCTATTGTAAATGTCTACTAATTGCCAACTTTTAAGTGGATGTTTCGCATTGCGTTCTTTTACAGATGGAACATTGACCCTGTTGGAGTCATTTCCATACCTAATCATTATATTTTGTAGTAGGGATTCTGAATGAGAGGAAAAGATGCGAGACAGCCATCAAAACTGGCTGCACAAAAATTTTCGGCCACCTCACATAAACTATTCAACAAAGTCTATAATGAAAATGTATTACATAATGTTCATTTCAAGAAGTTACTGTACATTGTTAATATTTCATGTGGCTTCCCTTAGCTTGAATAATTGCTTCAATGCGTCTGGGAAGAGATACAAACAAATCTCTCACCATCTTCACAGGTATGAGATGCCATTCTCTGTGGGTGAGATCCCACAACTTTTCAAGATTGCGTGGATTCTTCTGACGAACTCTTCTCTTTAGTTCTGTCCGCATTTGATCGATGATATTTAAGTCAGGGATCTGAGCTGGCCAATCTTTTAATATGGTAACACCTTCATCAGCCACACTCTGTTGTGTTGTACGCTACGTCATGCTGAAAAATCTCAGCTTCATCCAAGTCTGGTATCAAATTGTCCTTCAGGAATTGGATGTATCTGTCACTATTCAAGTTACCGTTGGTGGTAGAAATGAAGGTGGTGGTTATGGAGGTGGTGGTGGTGGTAGTGATTGGATAAGTGTATTTTTTTGTTAATTGAACTAAGATTTTATGTTAATTATCACTTTATGCGTACGCGTAAGTGCAATTCCGTGAAATAATCACGCTTATTTACGTGGCAGATATATGCAATTTAGCTAAGAGAGGTATCATATGCACAGGGAAGTTTTTTTTTAAGGAAAAATGGAAAAATGAGAGTGAATATTTATTTTATGAGTGCTGTGTATTAAGTTTATAAAATTGTGCATAAAGTATATAAAGTGTATATATAAAGTGCATTAGGTAATTGTCGTATTCCAATTTCTTTCACTTTTCAATGAGTCGCAGATGATCGACTATCTTTTCATACAGACACAACACAGGCTACGCTTTCAGGCTTTTGGGTGAAATATTCACCGGTCCCACTGGTCTGTTAATATTTGCTTGTCTATTCATATTAGTCCCTATGTGTCTATGTATGTGACTGTCTGTCTATTTGTCTATGTAGACAGCAAGCTAGCTGATGTCTATTTGTCTGTGTACCTATCTTTTGTCAAACACTCTCTCTTTCTCTGTGTATCGCTGTATGCATCTGTTTACCTCTTCATCTGTAATCTGTTTATCTGCTAATTGTCTCTCAGTTTATCTGTATGTCTGTCTATCTACCTGTTTATGTGTGTATATATATATATATATATATATATATATATATATATATGCGAGTAAAAATAAATACAAAAAGGGGGGGTGTATGATTGTGTATAGAGGAATATATTATTTTGTTTTAAAGAGTTCCAACACTGTCTGTTTTTTATGTTTTATTTATATTCCTGCAGAACTAATGTGGGATATAGAATATGGAATATACAATATATAATATAATATACAATATGTAATATAAAATAAAATAAAAATGGATGGCACCATGAAATAAAGTATTGAATGTAGATGAAATATTGAGTGTTCAATATAAAGGATCAAATATATAAATATATAATTATATAAATT
>NC_068986.1:64508708-64514189 GCF_001194135.2 Octopus bimaculoides | reverse complement strand
GGCCAAAGCCTTGTCAGTGGATTTGGTAGACGGAAACGGAAAGAAGCCCTTCGTATGTGTGCGTTTGTGTTTGTGTGTGTGTGTGTGTGAGTGTGTGTGTGTGTGTGCGTGCGTGCGTGTGTGTGTGTGTGTGTGTGTGTGTGTGTGTGTGTTTGTCCCTCACCATTACTTGACAGCTTGTGTAGGTGGATTTTCATCCCCGTAACTTAGCTGTTCGGCTTAAGTTATCGATAGAATAAGTACCAGGCTTAAAATAAAAGTACTGGAGTCGATTCGTTTCGAGTAAAAAATTTTCAGAGTGGTTCCCCAGCATGGCTGTAGTCTAATGACTGAAACAAGTAAAAGATAAAATATGAAAGTAAATATACTAAATGTTTCAGATGCGAGTGTATATACGTAAAAACTGGTACTTGCTGTATGTATGTATGTATGTCTAACCAACAAAGTTAGAAACATATGACGTAATGCAAACTGTTTTATTTGTAGTTGTTTCATATGACAGTGACTTGCCGGCTGTAAAGAATCCCTTTTCCTTCTCTCTCTCTCTCTCTCTATCTCTCTCTCTCTCTCTCTATCTCTTTCTCTCTCTCTCTCTCTCTCTCTCTCTCTCTCTCTCTCTCTCTCTCTCTCTCTCTCTCCCTTCTCTCTCTCCCTCTCTCTCTTGCTATCGCACTCCCTCTCTTTTACCCGAGTAGTTCACCTATTCACCTATTCACATTATAAAATGTTTCACTTTATAGACAATGCATGCAATAATATTAGTATATGCAAGTGTAAGTGCGTGCACGTACAAGTGTTGGTGTGTATATATATATGTGTGTGTGTGTATGTGTGTGTGTGTGTGTGTGTGTGTGTGTGTGTCTGTGTCTGTGTGTGTGCGCGTGCGTCCGTGTGTATACACACACAGAGGCACACGCGCACACACACACACACACACACACGTACACAGACATACATATACAAGGTGCGGTGAATAAATTGTCGTCTAAATTATGCAAAAATGAAAATAACACTGACATCTCATTTCAACAAAATTTACCAAAATTACATGAAAATATTTTGAAATACTTAAGAGTAAATCTATTCAGTAAAATCGCATTGACTTCAACCACAGCCAGTAGACGACTTCTGAATTTTCTGCAACCTTTCTGGATGGTCTCCTTGTTTAAGTTGGTGAATGCTACCACAATCCTTGCCTTCAGTTCATCTTTGGTGTTACAAGGAGCTTTGCTGGTCTCTCACTCAACTGCGCCCCACGCATAATAATCAAGAGGGTTGCAGTCTGGGGATATGCTAGGGATGATGTGATCGCAAAAATTGTGACAACCATGACCCTGTTCTCTTGCTTGTGTGGCATGGTATAGTGTCCTATTGCCAGACATAAGGTCTTCCAGCAGCCACCCTCTTGACCCAAGACAGCACTACCTCTTCCAGGCACTTGATGTAGGCCTCCATGTTGAGTCTGAGACCGTGTGGGAAGATGAATTGAGTCATAACGTCGCCATCACTTGTGATCACTCCAAACACCATGATGTTGAGTGGATGTTTGATTTTTATCACTCCTAATACATGTTTTGGGTCACGGCAAGCCAACGGTTGTTCTGTGTATTTAGCATCTGATCCTGGCAGAAAGTTTTCTCGTCTGAGAAATACCAATGTATGTTTGGTTGGAGAGGATGCCTGAGTTTGTTCAAAAGCTTCGTAGTGCGGTCTTTCCTCTTGTCCTTCATGGCTTGGGATAAAAATTCGCTCTTTCTCATCTTGTATAGTTGAAATTTATAGAAAAACAAAAGACGAAGACAGGTGTAGGAACAACAAGTAGGTGTATTAGTTTGACAGGGGATGGGGTGGTATCAATCCAGAGAGGAGGTGGGTAGGAGTAAAGAGATGAAGTAGGTGTCAGATGAAGAAAGGAGGGGATTCAGATGAATAGAGGAGAAGAGTTGAGCTCATATGGGGCAAAGAAGCGAAGAGGGAAGATTAATTCCTGTTCACGGCAAAGACAGTCCGAACACAGACAGATGTTGTAGTGAACGACCGATTGAGCGTAAATGGCATGAAACCGGGGTGTTATTGCTGAGTCTGATAACTCGGAGTTGCTCCACGAATCGGTCAGCCAAGCGGCATCTCGTTTGACCGATGTACAGGGAAGGGTAGAAAGAGCAAGAGATGCAGTAAATGACGTTGCTGGAAGTGCAGGTAAAAAAGTCGGTGATGTGACAGGGACAGTGATGGGTGTGTGTGAGGTAGGGGCAAGTACGGCAGCATGGGCAGGAGCAAGGGAACGAACCAGGCTGCAAGGTGGTGTTAGGAAGAAACTGTGGACTAGGAGGTCACGTAGGTTGTGGACTCGTTTGAAGGAAGTAAGAAGGTTGGAGAAGATGTGAGAGGTGGAGAAGCTGGACTGGAGTCGCCGGAATGCTCGGAGCATGGTACATTGGAAGGGTGGTAGGTGAGGGGAAACGGGAGACGGGCAACGGCGGGGCGAGTGCGAGGAGATAGAGCAGAGGCACGGTCCACGGAAGGGCAGTGTGGATAGTGGTGAGATTTCCACGAACAATGAAATGGTGTGCCATGAGTTGAGACTGAGTCTCAAAGTCATAGTTGTCACTGCAGAGCCTGCGCAGACGAACAAATTGGGCGTAGGGGACGGAGAGCTTAGTGTGGGTAGGGTGGAAGAAGGAGAAGTTAAGGTAGGAGAGTGAGTCGGTGCGTTTGTAGTGGATGGAGGTAGTGAGAGCGGCGTGGTGTATACTGACAGAAATGTCGAGAAATACGACGGAAGAGTTAACAATAGTGCAGGAGAAATCGAGGGTAAGAAATCGAGAGTGAAGTCGCACCGATACAGTTATCGATATAACGACCGTATAGTTCGGGAGTGGGACCAGTAAATCGTGAGAATATTTGGGCCTCAACGTAGCCAACGAATAGGTTCGCATAGTTGGGGCCCATTCTCGTTCCCATGGCCATTCCTGAGCCGTTGATAAAAATCCCCCGCAAGCGAGAAGCAGTTGAGGAAGAGAACACGTTCAGCCAGACGAAGAAGTGTGAAGGTGTCAGGTAGGGGATTGGGTCGAAGGTCCAGAAAGTGTTTCAATGCAAGAAGTCCTTCGTTGTGTGGAATCACCGTATATAAATAAACTCTTGATATCAAGGGTGAAGAGAAGTTTAGAGGGGCCAGAAGGAAAGGAGAAAGAGCTAAAGAGACGGAGAGCATGGTTAGTATCGTGGATGTGGGAGGGGAGGGAATTATAATTATATATATATGTATGTTTACACACACACATGCACATATACATATATATATATACACACACACACACACAAACACACACACACACACACACACACACACACACATATGTATATATATATATATATATAAAAGTATGTTAATACTTTAAAATTTAAACGAATAAGCTTGTTTAGAAAACACACAATGGTTGCATACTTGACCTTTTTGTGTTGGTCAAATTCTGTTATGAATGATTGAATGTGAATAGGTGTGAGCGTGAAGTGAACAGGTTGGTACAGAGATTGATGTTAACAATAATAACTAATAGTGCCCTTGTTATTTCTCTATAGCACATGCCATGTACAATGAACAATGCACGATTTTTTATACAGACAGGCGAATACATTTCCTGTCCTCAAAAATAAGTCGGAGCAGATTAAATAACTGTTGGATAATGTTTGGTTTCTGGTAAAAGAGATGGTGGTATTTTGGTATTGTTGTTGATTAGCCCGTGATCAGAGCAATCCGACAATAACTTTATATTGGGTCATCCCATAAATAATGCGGTTTTTTATACGTCTTTTATTTTTCAAAGTTTTTTTTTTTCTTAATCTAAAATATATTCTCTATTTTCTACAATGTTCTTCCATCTATCTGGTGGACTTGCAAGGCCCCTCTTCCAAAATCTACTTGTCCGTGACGAAAAATATTTCTCCACATCTTTTCTGACCTCATCTACAAAGTTCATATCTTTTTCCGTCCAAATGATTTTGAAGACTGCAGAATAACTGATAATCAGATGAGGAAATGTCTGGTGAATATGATGGGTGGGGTATCGTTCCCATTTTAACTGCGCCAGCCTTTGGAATGTCATCCTCGCTGTATGTGACCGAGCATTGTCTTGATGGAAGAACACCTTTCGTCTTGAAACCAAAAATGGTCGGTTTTCTTCTAGCGCTAACTGAAGCCGGTCAAGCTTCTCGCAGTAGATCTTTGTTATCGCTTTGTTTGGGTTTAAAACTTCAAAGTGGACTATACCTTTCATATTCCACCAAACAGATAACAACACCTTACGTGGGTGAAGACCTTCGTTAGCCTGGGGTGCTGGTGTTTCTCCCTTCCCTACCCACTGTCTTCGGCGCTTGACACCCACTCCTACGTACATAATATAACCCTTAATTTCTCCCCAACCTTCAGCACATTGACTATTCACGCCAAATCTGCATTACTCCAAGACGAAGCCACGAAAATATTCTCCAATAGGAACATGCATGTCCCCACTGCAAGTCTTGTTGTATCCTTTCAGCATTAAAGTTACAATCACTGCATATACCAAGAAAGCATTATTGCGCCTATTCTTTACCGCCACAACTTCAACATGAATAAATTTCAACTAGAGTGCTTACATGTATGAGTATTCTAGTATTTAATGATCCAGCATGGCAGAAGTCCAGTGACAGAAACCATTAAAAAATTAAAAGAATTCCATGATTAAAAGATCTAATGAACCAATAATAAGGAAATGTTCTATTTATCAAAACTGAGAAGCCGGCAGAATCGTTAGGACGCTGGGCAAAATGCTTAGCGGCATTTCGTCCGTCTTTATGTCCTGAGATCAAATATCACCGAAGGCGACTTTACCTTTCATCATTTCAGGGTCGATAAAATTAGTACCAGCTGAGTACAAGGGTCGATGTAATCGACCATCCCCTCCTTCGAAATTACTAGCCTTGTGCCAAAATTTGAAATCAAAATTAGAAATGAAGTCCCGTGTTTTGCACCGTAAACCAAATCTGCCTTGTGGACGTGACTAACACACTGTAAAACACTCGAACACTTAGCCGATTTTTCATTGTTCTTAGCGGCCAAAGTTCATTGTTTAGACTCTACTTCCGACTAATATAAGTGCCTTAAATGTACTGCATTACCGGTTAAAGGATTATAATCGTATCCGAATATAGGCTTTACATTGGTTCTTTACTGAGATATTTAACTTAACCTGCAGTGGTTATGCGCTAAATGCTAAGTGGACAAAGGCATGTAAATATATATTCCACATAGTAAATATATATAATCTTTCTACCACACACGTGTATATGTATGCATGTATATGTGTGCGTGTATACATATATACAGATAGATAGATAGATAGATAGATAGATAGATAGATAGATAGATAGATAGAGATATATATACATGTACACACACACTCACACACAAATACACACAAGTATTTATACATATAT
>NC_068986.1:64506779-64507730 GCF_001194135.2 Octopus bimaculoides | reverse complement strand
GCTTCGCTGACGAAGTTTAGGAAAGCTATTGTCCACGTCGTCTGCATGGTCGTTCGTGGCTGATAAGGTTGATGTGGGATCGACATATCCGATCGCAATGATAACAGAGATATGGTTGTCCAATGTCTGATGATGCAGCTGCATTATTTTTTCGTCTCTAACGTTTGTTTGTCTTCAAGAGGGGCACTGAGAGAGGTCTCAAAGGAGGAAACAACATAGGTTTTTTATTATTATTATGACTTAAGCTATATAAAGTTTAATATTTCATTCATAATAATTTCTTCATTCATAATTTTTTCATTCATATTTTTTATTTCTAATAAACCTTTAGTTCTGATTTTAACGTCTAAGTTTCAGCTTGAACTACAACATTTTGTTTAGTATAGATTTTACATTGTTTAACGACTTTATATCACTGAAAAAATAAGTATTCTTGTATTTTTTTTATTATTCAATTGATTTTTAATAATTAAATAAACGTTTTTAGTCTTAAATAGTCTAGCTTAAACTATTGCATCGTTTAAATATGTGCTAATACTAACTTTATTATTATTTTAACCTTAATCTTCGTTCAAATTGTATTTTAAACGAAATAATTTGTTTAAGTTGGTTTTTGTATATAATATACCTGTTAGCATATATTATAATGGACGTAGGGTTGATTATGGAATGTTTATTATTTTGATATTTTTAATAATATTTTTCTATCTTTATATAATAAGTATTTTATATAAATTCATTTGTTATTTATTGCTGGTTGATATATACATTCATTTATTATTATTATAATTGTTGTATTTTGACCTGAAGATTAGCTATACTTTTGAATAGAATTGATTTTCGATAGTTTTAATCGATTTTAATCGATTTAAATTTCCTTCCTATTTGAAAATTAGTTATGAAACACGTGTAGACATTTTATTATCTTTATCTTATGATATTTACTTTGTA
>NC_068986.1:64505095-64506326 GCF_001194135.2 Octopus bimaculoides | reverse complement strand
ATATATATATATATATATATATATATATATATATAACAGATCTGGAGAGAGTGAGAAAGTGATTCATCTTATCTAATGTTAGCAAAAGCAATCAATGTGCGTAACACGAGAGTGTGGCTTGATACTGCGTATATCCGTTTTCGCTTCCTTTGAATCACAGATAGGGAAGCTGAAAAGTGAAGAACACTTCCGACTGTGAAGATTAACAGTTTCCTCTCGTTCATTTCACTGCATCTGCATTTATGAGGCTAGGCTAATAATACCATTAATCACCACTGTATAACATTTGAGTGGGCGACACCTGAGCCACTGACAAAACAATACACAGGCACCCATCACCATCACAACTACTACTGCTACTATCGATATTGACATCATTATCGGCATCAACATCGTCGTTATTTTTCATCGATGCTTATAACGAAACTGATGATGGTGTTGAGGAGGAGGATAATGATAATGTTGACGATGATGATGATGATGATGATGATCATGAATCATGACGATGATGATGATCATGAATCATGACGATGATGATGATCTTCACTGTCGTCATTATTACCATCTCCATCGGCATGATCATTAACATGGACATTATCCTTATTGTTATCATCATATTCCTTATCATCATCATCATCATCACCATCATCATCGTCGTCGTCATCATCGTCGTTGTCATCATCATCATCATCATCATCATCATTACCATCATCGTCATCATTATCATCGGTTTCGTTGTTATAAGCATCGTCGTCATCACTGTCAACCATCTTTCCCTTATTCATCATTGCTGTAGTTAATATCAACAACAACAAACACTAACGCCATCACCACTATCACCACCACTACAACAACAACAACAACGACAACTACAACAGCAACAACATCAATGACAAAAAGTCCAGCTGCATTAACAGGCATAACTAATGAAAACATCCGTAACTAATGCAATCACTAGATATAAGTATATCTTGACATGACAGATCGACAAATTAGTTTATTCAGTTGAAATTATTGAGGTTCATTTATTACCTGTTACCTCACTACCACCATCACCACTAACGCCTCGTTGCACATATGAGAACCATTGCTAGATCGGTATTCAAACCATGATTGGAGCATCTTTTTCATCGGACAAGATATAATTTCTAACATAGACACAAGGCCAGGTTTTTCTTCACAAACACTGTCTATTTCGGCAGTAATATATATATATATATATATATATATA
>NC_068986.1:64502491-64504948 GCF_001194135.2 Octopus bimaculoides | reverse complement strand
TATATTTATTTATTTATTTATTTATTTATTTATATGTATGTATGTATGTATTTATTTATTTATTTATTTATTTATGTGTTTCAGCCAAGTGGCTGCGGTCATGCTGGTGCACCACCGTGATGCTGGTGCACCACCGTGAGGGTATAGTGAGGGTATGAGAGCTATTGGTATCTAGAAAACCCAAAGAGTGGCACTAAGTAAGTGCTATGGGCAGACCGTAGTCAAACTCTTTTCCATAATAATTTCTTACTTCGAACTCAAATATTTACCTCTATTTAACCATCTCACATTGTCTCTGATGAAGGGATATCCCAGAAACAACTGTAAGACTACATCTATATCTTTTTCCTTATAAATGTCCTGAAAACTCCTCACAGCCTTGGCTTTGTTATCTCATTTTGTCAAATATATATATATATATATATACTCTTTTACTCTTTTACTTGTTTCAGTCATTTGACTGTGGCTATGCTGGAGCACCGCCTTTAGTCGAGCAAATATATATATATACTTTGTGGGGGAACGAGATCCTGGAGCTGTGTACCAACGTCAGAAGGAGAGAACTGTTCTCGATGTTCGGGAAATTAGTAGGTCACTACCCTATCGCGAGGTGGCTGCGTACGACATGCAGTTACAGCAAGAGACAAGCAGAATGGGAAACCTGAAATGACAAGGTGGAATAGGGGACGGTGACGATGATACGGGAAATCCAGCGATCCTACCCTACCCTGTCACCCAGTATAAGCAACTGCTGCCTGATCAACCCGGGAGCGAATTCCTTGACGTCCGTTCAACATGCCGCGGCCAGCCTGTCTTGTCTCACCCGCACTTCCCTTCTCACGCTTCCTCTTCCGGTCAGTCTCTTGACCATTGACATCATGGCTCTCTTCTTCCAGCTCCCCCACACACACACACATATATATGGGTGCAGGAGTGGGTGTGTGGTAAGAAGCTTGCTTCCCAACCACATGGTTCCGAGTTCAGTCCGACTACGTGGGGCAGTGTCTACTACAGCAAAGCCTTGTTAGTGGGTTTGGAAACTGAAAGAAGACCGTCGTATATGTGTGTGTGTGTGTGTGTGTGTGTGTGTGTGTGTGTGTGTGTATGTGTGTGTGAGGGTGTGTGTGTATGTATGTATGTATTTGCGTCTGTGTTTGTCCCCCATCATCGCTTGACAACCGATGTTGGTGTGTTTACGTCCCTGTAACCTAACAGTTCGGCAAAAGAGGTCGATAGAATAAGTACTAGGCTTACAAGGAATTTGCTCGACTAAAGGCGTGCTCCAGCATGGCCGCAGTCAAATGACTGAAACAAGTAAAAGAATAAAAGAATAAAAGTGAAAAAATGTATAATAAAGGCACAAACGAAAAGCAAACACAGAATGGCAAGTTATAAAACATATAGTAAATGCACATACGAACGGAAAACAGACACAGAAGGTCCATAATTCCTCATCAGTTATCGAGCAGTGGGTCTAACGCAATTTCGTGCCTTTAACGATAATATTGTTTCCCCGCTGGTGGTAGCCGCAAGATATGCAGAGAATATGGGACCGAGAACAAACAAGCAATACATGGATAACAACCAATACAGAAGTGGTCATACGAAAATGAATAAATGTAATTCAAGACGAGACCGTTAGTGGACAGACGAAGGACAAAACGAAATAAATAAATAAAAACAAACGGAATGTAGCTTTAAGGCTAGATGAAGCCGAAGTATGTGTAACGCTTAGAAAGAAATCCAAAAGAATTGGAAACAGAAGGGCAACAGATAGTAAAACAGGTTGGAACTTACAACCGGTTGCTTCAAAGAGAGAGAGAAAGATAAATGGTTGACCATGAATCACGTGTCAGTAACGGGCAGAGAGAGATACAAGGGGAAGAGGAGAAAGAGAGCGAGAAGAGAAAGAGAGAGAGAGAGAGAATAGAAGAGACGGAGAGAGAAAAAGGAGAAAGGAGAAGACTAGAGATAGAAGTTGCATGAATATATAAATGACTTCTGATTCCAATTCTTTAGGATTTCCCTCTAAGCGTTACACATACTTCGACTTCATCTAGCATTAAGGCTACATTCAGCTTGTTTTTTTTTCTTTTTATTGATTTCGTTTTGTCCCTCGTCCGTCCACTAACGTCTTGAATAATATTGGTTCAATTTCATTTTGTCCACTTCTGTATCGTTTGTTATCCATGTATTGTTCGTCTGTTTTCGGTCCCATATTCCCTGCAGCTCTTGCAAGTGCCACCAGCGTGAACCAATATTATCGTTAAAGGCACAAAATTGCGTTAGACCAACTGGTTGATAACTGATGACGAATTGGAGACCTTCTGTGGTTGTTTTCTGTTCGTCTGTGCATTTACTATATGTCGTATAAATTGTCATTCTGTGTCACTTTTTCGTTTGTGCCTTTACTATACGTTTTTTAACTTACTGATTAGCGGAATGCAAAGCACCCTT
>NC_068986.1:64498999-64501983 GCF_001194135.2 Octopus bimaculoides | reverse complement strand
ATATATATAATATGTATATATATATAATATATATATATATATATACATATATGTGTGTGTGTGTGTGTGTATGTATGTATACACATATATATATATATATATATATATATATATATATGTGTGTGTATATATATATATATGTATATATATATATAAAGATATATACATAATACATGCATGCATACATACATACATACATACATACTTACACACACACACACACACATATTCACACATACATATCTGTGTATGTATGTGTTTTCAAGTAATTATCAATGACTGTTTGATCTAAGGGTGTTACTTCTCTGTTACAAAACTCTGATATAAATCATCTGGTGGAATTTGTCGTCCTCCAATGATGTATTGTTGTCTGGAAATATTTAGCTTTATTTAAGTCTTTACCTGAACTAAATAAAATATGCATAAAAGACGAATTCCTTGAATGAATTCGCTGTGTAAAGAAATACAATTTAAAAGTCAAATTGTTGCCAAATTCGAACAAAGGATTTACTATACTATACCAATGCAATACTAGACCAAATATTCGGCAAGCTTGAGACCGGAAGTGACCCAGATTTCTGGATTTTCCGGTCTTCTGGAGAGCCTAAATATATAAGCAATGAAAAGTAAAGAACCAAATTCTATTTAATAGATTCAAATAAATAAGCTTCTAAACTATGGTCCGTTTGACATTTATTTATCCACTTAAAATACTTAAGATTTATCATACTGCACCATGTTTATAGTACGTTGGTTATAGGATGAAAATTAAACGCAAATAATTAAATAACATGGTTTTCTTTAACAGATATCGGTACAAATTATTAGTACACTTGTCAAACAGAATATGTTTGATCTTTATCAATTCAAATCAAAAAGAATAAACAAAACTATTTTTAACGCACTGAATGTAAATTTCAAAAACAGTCTGTTTAGCTAATACAGGGTACAATATGTTGAACGATAATGTACTGTATTCACGGATTTCTTGGAGCCGGCTAAGAGGATCGGTGCTGTATTGGGTATGGGACATAATTCGTCGCGTTAGTTAGTTAGGGCCCTTACTTTCTGAATTAAAATCCTGAATTTTATCCTTCCGGGGTTGATAAAATAAAGTATCACCGATGTACTGGTATTTATAATTGACCGTGCTATGCCCGGCCTTGTGTCACGGTTAGAAACTTAATGACGAGATTTGTAGATTGGTGTAATTGGTGATAGGCTAACGTCATTTTGTTGCGTCTGATTAAGTTATGGGTTTTAAATTCAACCGAAGTCGGCTTAGTGTTTCATCATTACTAAGCCTATAAATTGGATATAATTCAATAACTGTGATCAGTATAATTGGTTCTACCCAGCAGCGAAGCTAGAATTTGTGATGTTCAAGGCGGTCTTTAAGCTTGCATCTCACAGAAAACAGCACCATTTTATATATATGTGTGTGTGTATGTGAATCTGAGTGTTTGTGTGAGGGTGGGAAGGGCAAGTATATATGTATGTGTACATCATGAATGAGCAAAAATGGCATCAAAAACGGCATAAAAGTTGTTTAGGAAGCATCTAGATGATTCTGGCTGAAAAAAAAGGTGATTGGAAGGGTCAGTAGAATGTCGCTTGGTTACAAGCATAAGTTTGATCAGCCTTGTTCAATCGCCTGAATGAGGTTAAATGTTGTAAGTATATCATCTGTAACGGTGTGTGTGTGTGTGTGTGTGTGTGTATGTGTGTGTGTGTGTTTGTGTGTGTGTGTGTGTGTGTGTGTGAGTGTGTGTGTGTGTGTGTGTGTGTGTGTGTATGAAGTGCTGCCAAAATACGGCACTGGTGTAGACCGTCCCCCACAGTTACACTACTTTTAGTCGTTTTGTTATACTCTTCCCTTGATGTTTGTTGCCTTGTAAGTTAGAAAGCATTACTATGCACAACAGTAGCAAGCACCGTGGAATAAGAAGTAAACTGCAAAAATTCAAACAGTACAACACGATTTTAATCCCTGATTGAAACCATTTCACTTTACTTATACTGCCAAGAACGAAAGCCCTTTCGCATTCATTCGACCTGCTAGAAATTCCAGCAACATTTCCCAATTACACCCTATTGTTTTAAAAGAAGAATGATACGTTGGCTAATGTGGTCCTGAATGCACTGTGTCTGAATAAAAATTGGAATGCTCATGGACTGAACACCTTCGATCATTGATCCGCTGTACTGCTAGCCTTCCTGGAAAAGGCATGAATGTTACACTTCATTTACTTATCTCTTAAAATTTTAAACGTGACCAGCTCGAGGACCACGTGGTCTAATTCCTGCTTTTTAAGATGGTATAATGTAATATAAGGACGTAGACGCTCCATCGTTAGACCGTCCTCGTATTTGCTTGAAATATGATATGTCCAGTATAGCTGCTAAAGTGTTCACATGTTGTCCGATGATATCCGTCTCACATTCAGCTTGATTGATCTGATTTACTGCCATCCTTGGCTGTGCGAGGATATGACTTTTCAGAAACGAAATTAATAGTGAAACTTTTGTACGCCATTGGATTTAAGCAACAAAAGTTGGTACAATACTTTTGTCACTCTCTCGGTCGCCATAGTAGATTCCAGAAACAAACATTACAACATGACTATTTTGACTGCATGTTTTATGTTAGAGAATCTTCCTAGAAGAGCTGACTTCCCCACAGTTTTGTCAAAAATAGCGAGGGCCTCGTCGGCTCTTAGGAAATCTATTTAACCCATAGATGGGACCCTGGCAGCTACGACCGTTTGGGTCAGAACGGACCTGGGAGTAATTGTAATTAAAAGGTGACTCCACGGTCTCCACAACTCCAGAACTCCTGAAATGGAACCTCACCACCGAATGCAGTTTAATGTCAAACCCAGGACAAATATGTATGCATACTATACACTAATGTGTATGTGCGTGTGCGTGTGTGTGTGTGTGTGTGTGTGTGTTTGTGTGTGTGTGTGTGTGTGTGTGTGTGT
>NC_068986.1:64495053-64498934 GCF_001194135.2 Octopus bimaculoides | reverse complement strand
GTGTGTGCGTTTGTGTGTCTGTGTGTGTATGTGTGTGTGTGTGCGTGTGTGTGCGTGTGTGTGTGCGTGTGTGTGCGTGTGTGTGTGTGTTTGTGTGCGCGTGTGTGTATGTGTGTGCGTGTGTGTCTGTGTCTGTGTGTGTATGTGTGTGTGTGTATGTGCGTGTGTGTGTGTGTTTGTGTGTCTGTGTGTGCGTGTGTGTGCGTGTGTGTGCGTGTGTTTGTGTGTGCGTGTGTGTGTTTGTGTGTCTGTGTGTATGTGTGTGTGTGCGTGTGTGTGCGTGTGTGTGTGTGCGCGCGCGCGCGTAAGATGATGCCAATAATTTCCATGTGACTTGTAAGTTTTAATCTGTCTCAGATTACTCAGCAGTATTTCACCATAGTACGTTACAACTGTTGGTTTTAGTTGAAAGTATTAAAAAATGTTACACAGGATGGATGATACGCGTATTTTCAGGCGCTTATGTGTCCTACAGTTACATACAAATAATCGAGTTTCTGAGTTAGTGAAAAGGATGATGCTGCAACCATCATGTAGTCGCTGCAGTCTCTTACCGCTGGCACCTCACTGTCTTGATAGATCTTTAACAAAAATGAGCTTGAGCTAAGGGAAATATCTCAGAGTGACCATATACTGTATTTGAACAACATAGACAAGTACACGTATATCAAATAACGTACAACATGAATTTTTGTTCTGTTCAAATTAATTCCGCCTCCAGAAAATATATTATTGTTACCAAGGGGCAATTAAGACAAGCACCGCCTGAGAATTCTTCAAAGATGCGATGCTGTTGTTTGGAGATAAAAAGACACGTTTTTCTAACTCAATGGCCGCCATCGCGTCAATTGTTCGAATTTTCTCCAGTAGCCGAAAGACTTAAACTTATGCAAAAAAAAAATAGAATCCTTGAGTCCTGTGGTTATCTCCCCATCTCAAGTAACCCTCGACTTAACTGCTATTTGGTAATTTTGATACATCCTAGAGGCTCAGATAATTTTAATAACTCAAGAATTTAAGTTGTATAGCTCTTTAACAACCAGCTGTATAGGCAGTGAAATGATTCTGTTAAGCTAACAGTCTTGATTATTAAAACTGGGACAGCTCATTTCAAATAATGGCAAAACACTGTCAATTATCTACCTTAACATTCAACAAAGTTTTCTGGCTTGTGTAAAGTAAACACTAGAGACGACACTGAGGCGTTGATTGTTTTACAGGAGTTAAAATGGTGTAAACTATAATTTTATTTGCATTGCATTCACTGTTTTCGGTGTATATAAATATCATACAGTCATATGTTAGAAATGTTAGTATAAAATACGGTGCAGATGCTTTCTTTAATTTTTAAACTCTGTCTTGTTGTAGATTATTCGTATGACTGCATCATGATTATTTACATCGATCATAGGTCGTGTCTGTATTATGGTACAGTAATTCATTTGATTACACCTGTAGTTCCATGCTATTTGTGTATTAGAAATATCACTTACTGAATAAAAACATGTTACAGAAACATAATTCACACTTAATATATTAATTCACAAATAAAGCAGTGAGCTAGTAAAACCGTTACCGCGCCGGACAAAATGCTTAGAAGCTTTTCTTCCGGCTCTTTACGTTCTAAGTTTAAATCCTTTTTGGGACCAATAAAATAAGTACAAGTTTAGCACTGGAGCCGAGGTAATCGACTTACTCCCTCATCGAAATTGCTGACCTTGTCCCAAAATTTGAACCCAACATATTAATTTTCAATATTTTAAATAGTTTAAATGTAAAATAAGGTTAAAGATTTAAATCTTAATAGTATATTTCAATAAAATTATTATTACATTAATCATATATTAAAATCCTTCAAAATGTATATCCTCATCATGTGACATCAGCAGTTTTTGAAATACATTGTAAGATGGAGTTAACAGCGAATTATGAGAAAGACTAGCCTTCGAATCATTTGAAAGAATTTCGACTTCTCATCTTTCAAAGCCAGTCAACAGGCTCCTTAGATCATACATCATCAATCCATCCATCTTACCTTCTACAAAAAAAAACGAGGAATTGATTTTATGCATCATTTTCCTTTTGAAAATTATTATTAGGTAAAATATGCTTGAAACTCCTTCTGCAAAATCTTTTCTTTTTTATGTCCTCATGTCTACAGGATTACCGAAGATATCAAAGTTATCAGGCGTTTCATCCATACTGCCAATATTGCTTAATAGAAAGTCCTGTTCCTAATAGATTATTATGATGCATCACCATCACTCCCATCAGATTTACCCTTTAGAGGCATGGTCGCAAGGGTAAACCCAAGAAAGAAACTTAAATGATGGAAATCAATAATTTTAACGTGAAAATCTACTGGCAAATTCTGTGCTATTTTAGTTTTCTGATACAGTATTAAATCCTTATATAATAAAACGACTATACTATGAAGTTAGGATTAGAGTTAAGACAAGCTTCAGCTCACTTACATGCGAAAATGCAAACTTTGTTTCTTGATACAGCGTCTCTTTTTCGGTTCCACTCATGGAGCATGTCTGCTACATGCATGCTTAGATCGGTCAGAGTATATTGTTTACTCTCATTACATATTCTGTCACGTGTATATTCCTTAGTAAATTTACTTTTAGTATCCAAGCTTATTTCGCTGATACACTGTATTATTTTCTTGCAGTGCAGTTTGTAGGTCTTACATACTACCACTTTCAGTAAATAACTAGCTTCATTTTCCCTCGTTTATTAACTGGAGCCATGATGGAGTTTGACTGTAGTTGGAGATTAATGTTTCACTCAAACACAGTGCAATAGAGAGACTAATAGATTGAGTCTTTCCAAGAAACCTTGTCTTTGAAATGTTTAAAAATATTAACTACAAGATTGTCCTCAGGGATACAAACTGGTCACTAAAAGTTTTGTCAATAATCTGAGTACAAACTACCGATATATTTAATTACATTCTTGTAACCCACATTTGTCCTAAAAGCCCGCGACTGGTTGAGCAACCTGACAAAGCTGTGCGAGAAAGCAGAGTAAACAGAGCGCGCCATAGAACCCGGCTATTGTTTACAGTTCGTCAGTTGTTGAAAATGGTCGCCGGTATATATCAGCTAAGTTTGCTGTGGTGTAGTTTCAGTTAGGGTTGACAGGTTTATAAAATACTTTTATTGTTATTGTATACGGGCAGAATCCTTAGTTCGTCGGAAAAATTGCTTTGCAATATTTGTTCTGGATCTTCACATTCTGAGTTCAAACTCCATCGAGGTTACGTTGCCTTTCATCCTATAGGAGCCGATAAAATAAAGTACCAATCAAATACTGGGATCGGTAATATTGACTAAATCCCGCACCTCTAACATGGTGGCCTGTGCCTAAATTAAAGATGATTATTTCAGCATAATGTTATTATTGATCCAACTTTCCAAACACGCAGGTAACTTTCAGTCGAAACTATTGAGGGATAGGGCGTAATATTAAAGGTTTTGATGCTGCTCACTATCACAATCGGTGGCACTTCAGACAAGGAGATTTAAGGTGTTCAAGACTACACCTGTTTTGGGGCGATATTAAAAAAAAATTATTATATTTGATCTCAAACGTAGACATACATGATATTCATCTCTTCGTATTTTTTATGCACTACTCTGTATATAATTTATGTGTTGTATATAGATCGCTGACCACTACATTTATATATTTTTTTCTCCTTGTTTCTCTCCTTATTTCTTTTTGTGTTCCTTTCAGTTGAAGAGCGTAGCTCGAAACGTCAAAGGCTTTCTCTATTCCCGAGCGTTAAACTAATACATCCATTTGTTGTTTACACCACCTGTCTTCGTCTGTTGTTTTTCTCGTAAATTCTCCTATATATATATATATATGTA
>NC_068986.1:64494107-64494730 GCF_001194135.2 Octopus bimaculoides | reverse complement strand
ATATATACCCACACATCTGCATATATATAGATGTACACATACATAGCTGAATGCACACGTATATATGTATATATATTGCTGTATGTGTGTATAAGCTAGAGATTATTCAGGAAGTAAAGACAGGGTAGAAACAACAAATGTGTGCTATAACTAACCTTCCATAAAAACAAGTTGAGCCCCACCCACCGAAACCCTACACAGCTGGAGATGAAAATAGCGAATTAACATACACGTGGTTGACCCTTAACAAGTTAGTTTTACAACTCAAGTATCCATAACCAAGGACTCTACTTCACCGCATTGTCAAACCTTTTAGGAGTTTTTCTATTATTTATGCAAGGTGCAGGTATGTATGTATGTATTTGTGTGCGTGTTTATATATTGTATGTGTGTATGTATGTTGTGTGTATGTATATATATATATGTGTGTGTGTGTGTGTGTGTGTACACACACGTATACATGCTTATACACGCGCATAAACAGAAAACACAGAAATATATATACATTTATACGTGTGTATGCAGCTATGTATGTATACATTTATATATATATGCAGATGTGTGTGTGTGTGTGTGTGTGTGTGTGTGTGTGTGTGTGTGTGTGTGTGTGTGTGTGTGTGTGT
>NC_068986.1:64492424-64493727 GCF_001194135.2 Octopus bimaculoides | reverse complement strand
TGGTGTTTATTTTATTTTATTTTTGTATTTAGAGTTAAAATTAAAATCTCTGGATAAACATTTTTTGTTCTTTTGCCGGTGGTATGTGGGCTCTGACAGTTGGTAGAAGTGTGTCGTATAAGGACAACATATTTCAGTTTATAGAAAACTGTGTGTCTATGAGAATGTGATCTTTCGATTTAGGAACATAAAATAGCTGACTGCTAAGTGATATAAGTCGAGGGAAAGCAAATTATGTATATCGCTTACACACACACACACACACACACACACACACATACACACAAACACTCACACAAACACTCACACACACACACACACAGACACATACACACAAACACTCACACACACACACACGCGCGCGTATATGGTTTATATGTATGCATGTATATATGTATTTATGCATATGCAAATACAGCCGCAGGGTAAGACGCTTGCTTCTCAACCCCATGGTTCTTGGTTCAGTCTTACTGTGTGGCACCTTGGGCAAGTGTCTTCTACCATAGCCTCGAGTGGACCAAAGCCTTGTGAGTGGGTTTGGTAGACGGAAACTGAAAGAAGCCTTTCGTGTATGTGTGTGTGTGTGTGTGCGCGCGCGTGATATCACCGCTTGACAACCGGTGCTGGTGTGTTTACGTTTCCATAATACAGCGGTTCGGCAAAAGAGTCCGATATATTAAGTGTAAAGCTTAAAAATAAATCTTGGGGTCGATTTGTTCGATTAAAACCCGCCAAGGCGATGCTCCAGCAAAGCTGCAGTCAAATGACTTAAACAAGTAAAACAATAAAAGAATATACCTAAATATCTCATACATTAATTCATTTTATACACAGGTATACATATAAACATATATACATAGAGAGAAAGAGAGAGAGAGAGAGAGAGAGAGAGAGAGAGATCTCATACGTATATACATATATATAGATATCATACATGCATACATACATACATACATACATACATACATACATACATACATACATACATACATACATACATACATAAGTTAGCCAATAGTTTGCTCTATCACAACCGTTTCATGAACGGTTACATGAAGCTCTGAGTAACAGTCACTGAAGTTTTTCCGGCTCTAATAAAATAGTACATACATATATAAATTATTAGGGACGGAAGCCGTATTAATACCAAATGATAATCTTTTTATCCGACTTTAGAACACCGAATACTGCGTTATTAGCCTTGAGAGAAACCCTCATATAGGCGCTTGATACATAGTTATCACACACATAGATTGTAGCAGACGAGAATCGTCTGTCAAGAGCGCCGGTTTCATTCTTCTAA
>NC_068986.1:64489836-64491882 GCF_001194135.2 Octopus bimaculoides | reverse complement strand
CGAAACGCCGGTGTTAAAACGGAGGTAGCTGATGAAGTAGAATGTTCTCTATGTGGCTTGTGTGTTTTCTCGTCTCTGTTTTGTTTGCAATGTCCTGTACCCAGATATGCACCTATACATACAGGTGGATGTCGGTATGCACATACCTGTACGTATATATGCATATACTCTTTTACTATTTGTTTATATATATATATATATATATATATATATATATACTGGCATGACAGAAATAAATAGACACACCTATAATCATTAGAATCTATTTCATATTTAGTAAACACGTCCTTTGCATTTTTCAATGCAAGCACCTTATAAGGCATGTTACTGATCAGATGACGAATATTCTCTGGCGGAATTTCTCGCCAAGTTTCATGCAGTAATCTCAAAAGATTTGGCTTTAAAGATGCTTTCTTTTATTTTTTTTATTAAGTGTCCTGTCCGTTATGTCCCAGAGGTGTTCAAAGGGTTCCTATCTGGTGACAGGTTTGGCCATGGAAGTTGTTTAATGCCATTCTCATCCAACAAATCTCAGCCATGAGGCAAGGGTCCCTATTTTACATAAATAATCTTCTTTAATCATTTTACCACTGGAGAAGATTGGAATGAGGCCTTTGTGCAATATGGACACATTTTTATCTGAGTTTGTTTCCCTCACACTCCACCAGCTCTGATCAACTATTGCTCCAAATTTCTCCCCAGACCATCACAGAATAGCTGCCATGTTTCATTGTTGGCTGCAATCTTTTCATATCAAATTCTTGATCAGAGAGTCTCCAGACCCACACTCGACCACTGTCATGAAATACAGTAAATCTGGACTCATCCGAGAATATGACAACGTCCTAAAATGCTAGCGGCCCCTCCACCATCTCACTGGCCCAATCTTTTCTCCGCTTGATGTTGACTGGTCAAGAAGTGGCTTCCTTTTTGCTGCTCTGCAATAGTAACCAAAATAGTTACCAAGTTTGTGGAGATATCTGATAGCTGTTCTGGAACTGACATCAACTTGTTCTGCTATGACAGAGGTCTTGCAACGAGGATTATCCTCCACACTTCTTTTAGCAAAGAGAAGGGTCTTGTCAGAGGGCCCTGGTTGATCTGGGCAAGATGATGTGGACTCCTTCCCCTCTCTGGTGAATTGCACAATCACTGTATTAAATGTAGAAAGCGGGATCCCAAGGTTTTCTGTGATATTACGCTGATTATGTCCATCTTCAGAATGGTCCACAATACGGCTTCTTTGAAATTCAGACAGCTCCAAGGCTTCTTTATGATTAAAAAGTCACATATAGAACCTGAAACATAGAAATGTCAATTAATAAAAAATATAAACCATTACGAGTTAGAATAAACATAAAACGATGATTTATGGGGTGTCTATTTACTTTTGTCATGTCTGTGTTTCTTTGTTGTAGTTTAATTAATAATGTTAGTGTTTAATCCTTCCTAGAATTAAGATTGATTGAATATAGTGATTCTAAGGTATGTTTGTTCCCAAACAATATTTATTATAGTGCTGTTGATACCGCCGGATTGAATGGTACTGCCCAGAAGTCGAAACCATAGTAATATCCGTGGGACAGCTGATGATGGCTGTTATTTTATGTGCGGAATAGCTTTATAACACATCCTTTTGAAATATATATACACACTTATTAAAAAGCAGTAAAAATATCACAAAAACTGTTACTCAGAGTTTCACGTTCCCGGTTATCGGACAGTTTTGTTTAGAATATATATATATGTATATATATATATGTATATATATATATATATATATATGGTGGTTGTCTACTCCTTACACAGAATTTGACCACCTCCTGCACCTACACCTTAGCCCGTTCATGGCGTCTGATGTGGCTTTTGAAACCAGACAGTGTTTTGAAAAAACACCCACACAGATTGCACCTCTGATTTGCACTACCAATACCTGCAGGTAAGTTCTGCTCATTGTGGATCCTAACATGTCTTTTAAGGCCCCCATTGGATTTGCAAACCCTCTGGCACACGCCACATTCAAACATGTGCACAGACATATAATCA
>NC_068986.1:64489275-64489791 GCF_001194135.2 Octopus bimaculoides | reverse complement strand
AGAATATATATATATGTATATATATATATGTATATATATATATATATATATATGGTGGTTGTCTACTCCTTACACAGAATTTGACCACCTCCTGCACCTACACCTTAGCCCGTTCATGGCGTCTGATGTGGCTTTTGAAACCAGACAGTGTTTTGAAAAAACACCCACACAGATTGCACCTCTGATTTGCACTACCAATACCTGCAGGTAAGTTCTGCTCATTGTGGATCCTAACATGTCTTTTAAGGCCCCCATTGGATTTGCAAACCCTCTGGCACACGCCACATTCAAACATGTGCACAGACATATAATCAGAATAGGTGATATATATACACATATATATATACCGACATCCACCTGTATGTATAGGTGCATATCTGGGTACAGGATATTGCAAACAAAACAGAGACGAGAAAACACACAAGCCACATAGAGAACATTCTACTTCATCAGCTACCTCCGTTTTAACACCGGCGTTTCGAAGAGCTAGGCAGGACGCAATATATGTATATATGT
>NC_068986.1:64487671-64488764 GCF_001194135.2 Octopus bimaculoides | reverse complement strand
TATATATATATGTATGTATGTATGTATGTATGTATGTATGTATGTATGTATGTATGTATGTATATAAAGACATTTCAGAATCGGAAAAGAGTAGTTGTAACGGGCAATTAATAGTTACAATAGAAATCACTCTGGTCAATCAGATATCAAGCCGAGTTTTGTATTTTGAACGATTTATTCTCTAGTCAGAGTTTTATCTTATCGAGTCTAAATAGTCAGTAGCTGAAGTTCTTCAGCTATAATGAATTTGATAAAACTTTGATTAAAATTGGTTTAAATTAATGGCATTTGAATGTTAAGAAATGGTAAATTCATAAACAAAGATTTATTGCTTAACATAGGAAAACTGTTTTAATTAACGATGAAAATCAACATGAATATAAACTAATTTAAATGAAGCAATGTCTTCAATGGCTCATTTTCCCTGTATTTTAGGCACTTAATCTACTTGCATCTTAGGGTCACATTGTCTTTAATACGTTTCTCCTATATTACGGATATGTTGGTGGAACTTTTTCCCGCATTCTTCACCGTAATCTCCACAATTCTCATAATGCACCCCGCATTTCTAACTGGATCGTTATACGATTTAATATGTTAGACTGAAAACTACTCTGAGCATCCACACCCAGCGATCACAGCACCACGGAAACAAAAAAATAAACTGATGAAGAGCCTTTAAGATAAGGTTGTTTTCACTAAACAATCTTTCTCAGAATAAAACTAAGTCGAATTAGGAAAAGAAAAGAAGACAAAGTATAAAACCGTCATTGAAGATAAAACTACAATTAGAGCAACTCATCTAAATAGAGTGCCGAACAGGTGCACGTTTGTTTGAGTTGCAGTTTACATACGGTTCAAAAGTAGTACACACCCATTCATTTGATGTATGGGTAGGTATGCACGCACATACACACACATACATTCACGCATATATGTCTGCGTCTGTATGAAGATATAGATATACATAGACATACACACATATATGTCTACATCTACACATATGCATAAATATACGCTTATATATATATATGTATATATTGTGTGTGAGTGTGTGTGTGTGTTTATAAATATATATATATATGTATATATT
>NC_068986.1:64477208-64487607 GCF_001194135.2 Octopus bimaculoides | reverse complement strand
AATAATTTTGTAGGTAAACAAGAAAGATGGACATCAATATTTACCTGTTATTTCAGCTATTCGGAACCGTATAATCGAGTTACCCTCGAAATGATATCTTAAAGGGACTTTCCATGAACGAAATAGTGCAGCAGAAAAGCGTTTAAACAAAACATATACATTAAGCATGTGACATCAATAATGTTTATATCATTAGAACTGCTTCTCATTCAAATTTTATTTTATTTTACTCGAATGGAGTTGTTGCATATGAGCAGATAAATTTCACGCTATCTATAAATACCTCAGACCAGTGAGTTGAATTCATTTCGAGGTGTAACTCAAGCATACAGTGCCGATGAGCTGAAATAACAGTGAAATATCATTATCCACTCTTCTCGTTCACTTGCGGAGCGCTTCGTTTCACATGAGTTTTGAGGTATACAGGGTTTTTAACACCCGGCATCTGAAAGGGACGTTTCCCTCTTGGGCGAAATACTGGAGCTGAACAACTTTAATCTAAACATATACATCAAATTTTTTTTATTATTAGAGCTGCTTCTAACTCAATATTTAATGTGTGTGTGTGTGTGTGTGTGTGTGTGTGTGTGTGTGTGTAAATGGGTGCGTGTGGTTGTGTGTGTGTATGTATGTATGTACAAATATATATATAGACACGTACTCAAACATACGCATCCTTTTCTACATAAAAACATATGTAATACGTATAACACACACACATACACACACACACACACACACACACATATATATATATTCACATATATGGTGATTGTCTACTCCTTATGCAGAGTCTGACCACTTCTTGTACTTATGCCTTAGATCTACCATGGCGTCTGATGTGGCTTCTAAAACCAGACAATGTATTGAAAAGACACTCACATCGATTCCATATCTGATTTGGACCACCAAGAGCAGCAGTTAAGTTCTGATCTTTGTGGATCCTAAAATGTCTTTTGAGGCCTCCGTTAGATTTGCCAACCTTATGGCATACACGGCATTGAAAGGTGTGCACAGATATATAGACAGAGTAGTTAGTGGAGGTTCGTTTTCTATGGGTCTGCAAATGAGATTTGAGCCCAGCAAATGAGATTTAAGCAAAATAAAAGCATGGTCTGTCACACACTGTGCACACAAAAAGGTTCTCGATCGCAACATTCCTCTTTAAATCGTTCTTGAGTCCTGCATGTATCATCCTAGCCTCCTCAAAATCTTTCTCTCCACTCCATACTTTTGTTCGCCATCCAGTTCGATCCGACGCAGGGGTTTCTATGGCTTTTGGACCCATTACAAGTCACTTCATGGTAGTCCTTATGCCGTCCTTAAACTTCTTCTTAGGTTTACACCGATTGCGTTTCCCCTCTGCAAGCACGCCATAAAACAACTGTTTGGGTGTGCGTTTATCCGCCATTCGAACAATATGGCCAGACCATCACATTTGATTTTTCAGAATCATTAATTTAATTGAAGTGAAGCCTGCAGACGTATAGACATCTGTGTCTGGAGTAAAAATGCCCATTTAATGTTTCAAATGCGGCGAAGTTATTTTTTATGGAATCGTTTTAACAATTTGAAATGTCTTTCATAACACGTCAATGTTTCAGAAGAATACAAGGATGGTAAGACAAACGGTTTGTAAAGAGCCAATTTTTATGTTGCTATTTATAATTCCTTGGCGGCAAACGCGTAACTCCAGACCATCAAATGCTTGTGTTGCCCTTTGAATTCGCAGATGTATTTCTGTGTCCAGATTTCCATCATTTTGTACAGAGCTTCCGAGATAGATGAAACAGTCAACAACCTTAACGTGCAGGTTGATACATTACAATTGTTCTGTGTTTTTTTTGTTTTTTGTTTTTTTGTTTTCAAAATCATCACAAGCTGAGTTAAATACAGATACAAGAGTAGCTAACTAGATTTCAGAGTAACTAACTTGATCGCAATCGTCAGCGTATAAGGGTTCCCTAATGAGTGAAGTGAAAACCTTTGTTTTGAATTTCAGTCTAGTCAGATTAAAAACATTCCCTGTTGTTCGATATTTTATGTAAATACCCTCCTCGGAGTTTTGAAAAGCGTGTGACAGCACAACAGCAAAGTATATTGCAAAGAGGGTGGGTGCTTTACTCCATTTTCCACGGAAAAAGATTCAGAAAGCCTACCACCAAAATTAATTCTAGCCTTCGTATCTTGATGCAAAGCCCTGATCATATTTACAAATTTTCCTGGGCAACCTATTTTCCTTAGAATTAGCCACAGAGCATTTCGATTAACAGAATTGAATGCCTTGCTTAAAGCAACAAAGCAATGGTATAGAGTAAGATTCTGTTAAATGCAGTTGTCTCATAATAAAAATACAATCAACTGTGCCCCTGGAGGAGCGAAAACCACATTGAGACTCAAACACTATATTTGGAACTATGAAGCTATTTAAACGTTCTAACAGAATGCAGGCAATTACCTTTCCAACTACAGACAAAAGCGAAATCCCACGAAAATTACCACACAGACCCTTTGACCCCGATTTATACGAGACTAAAATAGTATCAATCAAGTCTTGAGACATTTCCTCAGTTCTCAAACAATGACAAATTAATATATTTAAGAGTTCAAGCATTTTGTCACCCCCATATTTCAAGACCTCTGTACAGAATCCATCAGACCATGGAGACTTATTGTTATTCAGTTTATTCACTGCTAAATAAATGTAATTTAGAGTTGGTTCAGGCACTATCGCCTCTATAAATGAAAGATGTTCGACTTTTTCTATAATTCTCACGTCAACGAATGATAGTCTATTCAAAAGTGCAGAAAAATGTTCTACCCAGCGCTTATGAATAGAAGCGGTGTCACTCAAAAGCAACTTTCCATTTGTTATTCTCACAGAAACCATTGAAGAAGATTTGGGGCTATATACCTCCTATATTTAACTTTTAACTTTTTGGATACATTTAAATTTTTGGGTACCTTAGGAGCCGACTGTCGATTTTTAGGCATTATCGAAAAATTCATTTTTCTACGCACTGGAAGATGGTCAGTCCAGCTCTCTGCTCCTCTCATGGCCCGAACACTAGAAATATCTTTCATATCACGCTCTCTGATCAAAATATAATTTGAGATGCCAGGCTTTAGATCTTGGGTGCATCCAGGTGGTTTTATCATTATTTTTTCTGCTTAAACAGTATTGGTAACAACCAGATTATTCTCAGTACAAAACGTCACAAGAGCTACTCCGTTTTTATTACATTTTTCAATTCCATGTTGGCCTAAAGCAGGCCATGAAATGTAGTCATTTCCAACTCTTCCGTTGAAATCTTGTCAGAAATTGGTACTTGCCTCAATAATTGTACTAGATCGTCATGAAACTGTCCTACAGTTTCATCAGAAGGTGACATTGTTGGTGCGTAAATACTGACAACGGTAAGAAACCTATCTAATGATCTATTTAACTGCTACAAAAAAAAGGTGAAACAAAACCCTGCTGTTGGCTATATGAATTGATTGAAATCATATTGGGATGATCTGCATCCAGAATTAAACTACTCCAACAAGCAACATTTGTAAAACATAGAAAGAAGGCTAGTAACTGTAACTTTATTAAAAATTCGAAAATTAACCTTTCTTCCCAACTCTATAAACAAAAACGAAAACGTGAATGATATAAGATCTCCACGTAGTTTCGCAGCTAGCGACATTCCAACAGATTCTATAGTGCCTACCAGCCAAACTACATTACTGGCTCAAGTAACTGACCACTGTCCCCCTAATACGATTATGGTAAATACTAGGCACAACCGCAACGATTATTGTAGGAGTAGTAGTGGTAGTCAGGATTATATGCCGGTAAAATGTGCCCTTACTGAAATTTTCCGAGAAAAAATAACTTTGGCTTTGAATTACTCTCTCGAGTAGCGAGTATTCTTTACCAAAGTAAGTCAAAAGCCGCCAGATACGGTATTAAAAGCTGTTAACGAAATTGGTGATGAGTATTTACAACAGTGTGATGAACCCACACACTGGCAGATTAACACCTATCTATATGCTCTGGCTATAACTGTAAAACAGTACATGAATGATATTCAAAAAGTAAACAAGACCGAAATAACAAAGAAAGTACCATCATGGGTTTTGAAGGCAGAGAAAAAGATAAATGGTTTACGGAAGACCATCAGTCATGTAATGATGCTTATTGCATGCAAACAAGCAAATCATTATAGGTTCCACCAAGAGAAAGTAAAGAAGGAGACAGAAATGATGTTTGGAGACGGCAAAAAGGGGAAACTCACTTGCAAACTGATTACCCTAATGCAGGAGCTAAAACTCCATCAGAAGAGAATAACTGAGAGAAGAACAATAAACAAAAAATTTAATCTCAACTAGGCAGCAGTATACAGACATGAGAGAAGGAGAAGTGTGTGTGTGTGTGTTTGTGTGTGTTTGTGTTTGTGTGTGTGTGTGTGTGTGTGTGTGTGTGTGTGTGTGTGTGTGTGTGTGTGTGTGTGTGTGTGTGTGTGTGTGTGTGTGTGTGTGTGTGTGTGTGTGTGTGTGTGTAGCCGTCCATTGCGTTTATTTGTACCAAATAGTTAACACGTCAGTATAAATATTGTACAGCATCCTTCCCTCATCCCTTTTGTTTTTTCATGCAAATGTATTTGTACATACCCACGTCATGTAAACTCTTTTTGAAACACATTTTGTGCGTATGAATGGGCGTGAATGTCAAAAATATGAAATAATAATTATTTATACTTCTGTACTATATCTAAGATTTATGTAAACTATAGCAGACGTTAGAAACGAACTGTACGTAACTGTCTCACTTACACAGAAATCTTAGATAGAGACGTAAGAAAAGAACTAGTCCGACACCGGGAGCCTGCCTGTATATATAACATGACTATAGATACACACCTACAGTTATCTGAACTAAACAGTCCGTCTAAACTGTTTTGACCCATCAAAAAGTGCTAGTTTGGCGAGAGGTTTCCATTGTAAACTGTTAATGCTACTCTACAGCTTCCTAACTTATTATCAATGTCTATGGAATTTATCCAAAGCTCTAAAATATAAAAACGGGGCCTCACTTGATGCTACATATTTTAATGAGATACAACTATTTACAATCATACAACTCCACCCAAACAACGCCTAGAACTACTCCCTCTTTCTCTCCCTCTCTTTATCTCCCTCTCTCCCTCTATCTATCTATTTCTATCTCTATCTACACCCCTCCCTTTCTATTTATCTCTCTCACGCACCCTATTTATTTTCATCTCCCACTCTATCTCTGTCTTCCTCCCACTTACTCTTTGTATGTGTATATGTATTTGTATGTATGTACATGGGTGTATATGGTTTTCTTTAACCTCAAGCTAACCATGATTGAACAGACTTATGATCAAAGTTGCTCAAGTTGTGACCCCCGCATCTTTTTCTTAGTATGTTTCCGAGACCAAGAGCCGAGACAGTGACACGCAGGGTCTATAATAAAGGAGGTTCAGTCACATTGCCGGAACCCTGACAATCAGATGGCCCCTGCTCAAAAATGAAAAAAAATATCCAGCAGGCGTGGTAGCCTGGTAAGAAGTTTGCTTCCCAACTACATGGTTCCACGCTCAATCCCACTGCATGGCATCTTGGTCAAGTGTCTTCTACTATCACCGCGAGCCGACCAAAGCCTTGTAAGTGGATTTGGTAGACAAAAACTGAAAGAACCCCCCATCGTGTATATATATATAAGTATGTATGCGCGCGTGTGCATGTGTGTGTGCATGTGCGTGTGTGTTTATGTATGAGTGTGTGTGTGTGTGTATGAGTGTTTGTGTGTATGAGAGTGTGTGTGTGTGTGTGTGTGTGTGTGTGTGTGTGTGTGTGTGTGTGTGTGTGTATGAGTGTGTGTGTGTGTTTGTCCACCAACAGCACTTGACAACCGGCGTTGGCGTGCTTACTTCCTTTTAACTTAGTTTCGACAAAAGTGAACGAAAGAATAAACAAAAGGCTTTAAAAAATAGGTACTGGGTCGATGCGTTCGACTAAAATTCTTCAAAGTTGGTGCCCCAGTATGGCCGAAGTTTAATGACTGAAATAAGTAAAAGATGAGCGATAAAAGGCAACCCTGAATTTTGAGAGAATCCCCATCAAAAGTAGTTTTCGTCTGCTTTGTCAAATGTCTTTCAATGGCTCTGGTGACACGGCTTACTTTCGTCTAGAAACTGCTTCGCGTCATAATACAGTGAAATGTTCCCTGTGTCAGTGTAGGTGATAACATCACATTTGCCTACGAAAATATAAATCTTTTTCACCAAATAAGGACACGCATATTACTAAGGAAAGTCACTTAGTAACTATTGAATTCTAACCGCCTCATGGTCCCAGCAGACAAAATGGAAAAGGTATTGTCCCAAAGGATGGCAAGTGAGATGCACTGGAACATCCACTCTAACTCACTGGGCTCGTGCTTGCAAATAGCCATCTCCGACCCGATAGCTGTGAGCAGGCATATGGCCTGGAGGTCGAGAATGCCGAAGGTCTCCATTGCCACAGGCTCGACCATAACCCTATCAGAGAGCAACCGATACTTTGACAGTTTGCTTTTCTGCTGAGCAGTGGAGCCTGGGCTGGTAGCTGAATACAAGTTTCCACTGAAGGTGTTACAGCATGTGGAATCTCGGATTGTCATACCGTCAGGCTTTTTACTGTCCTCTCAGTCTAGCCCCGCTGGGCTCAAGCTGGAATGGAAAGCCTGCAGCGTCTAGAGCATGGGTCGGCAACCTACTGTCCGCTGGCCGGATCCGAGCCGCGAGAACTAATGCCCAATGAGTTGCTTATCTAAAATTTTAATTTATTGTAATATGATAGATGAGACTTTCGAATACAATAAAAGACCTGCTGTTACATTCTTCCACAAACCTTCTAATTCACTCTACCACCAACCGGATGTGAAGACTTTGACAGCAAAAACACAATTAAAAATTCGAAAAATAATAACAATAATAATAATAATCACAATACAATTCCGAAATATTTCTACCCAATCACCACCACTCCCACGTAAAAAATAAACTTGAGCCAGCCGACGGACATAAAAAGACTGCCTCAAAGGGACAATTGTCTCAGTTGGCGTACTGCCTTCACTCCATCAACGGTGCCCCCCACCCCATCTCTAATTCGTGAAACCGACAACAGCTTACAAACACTCATTTTATCGTGCTCGAATTCTTCATTGGGTGTTCTGTTATATTATTACACATCTTCTCTTCTCCAGCAAGAGATTTTTATTGATTTATTTCATTATTGTATTTTTCAAATAATACATTCATTGTCATTGTTTAAAATCTCATTTGTTTCTTCTTGTTGTCCCTGCCACCATACGCTTACCTATTTCCGTCTTTCTCATCATCATCAGCATCAGCATCATTATCACACACATTATACAAGTAATTAGCCATAACTAACTGGTATTATTACAATTGTAATATGAGGAACGAGGAGGGAAGCGAGCTGGCACTATCGGTAGCACATCGGGCAAAATGCTTAACAGCATTCTGTTCGCCATTACGTTTAAAAGGCGACGATCTGGCAGAAACGTTAGCACGCCGGGCGAAATGCTTAGCGGTATTTCGTCTGTCTTTACGTTCTGAGTTCAAATTACACCGAGTTCGACTTTGCCTTTCATCCTTTCGGGGTCGATAAATTAAGTACCAGTTGCGTACTAGGGTCGATCTAATCGACTGGCCTCCTCCCCAAAAATTTCGGACCCTGTGCCTAGAGTAGAAAAGAATATGAGAGACGAGGCTTTCGAATACAATAAAAGGTCAGCCATTGAAAAAATAAAATTATTCAGATGTAAAATATTTAATTTGAATTTAAATTCTGTTCGTAGGAAAAAATTTCGATGACCACGAATGCAAAACGAAGAAAGGTAGATGGTGAAGGCCGAATTTTTCAAGAAACTTAGACATTAGATTACTTCTTCATTGAACACAGTGGGAACCCGATTTCTCTCGTATATCTCGAAAGCATTGCTGTGAATAAGGTAACAAATATTCGAGACGCACCATTGTGAAATTCTTAGGACATTTACTGGACAAGCAAGGAAAGATGAAGTTGAGCGGTTGAAGTCTAGTTTTGGAAAACGAACGTCATTTTTTAAAAACAGAAACGGCGAAAATGTGGCAAATACAATTGTCAGATATGAAGTCTCAAAGTGCATCGCTCAAAAGATAAAACCTCTAACAGATGGTGATTTTTTTTTTTTAAGACTGCTTATTGTCCAGAAAAAAAGTTTTTATTTGAAACTATCAGCCTGTCTCCGAGAACGGTCACACGGCGGGTTGTAGAAATGTCAGCAGATGTTAAAAATCAATTAACCAATGCCTTATGTGAATTACATTTTACAATTGCAGTCGATGAGAGTACAGACTTAAATGACACTGCACAACTTGCTGTCTTTGTGCGAGGGGTGACTTCAGCTTTTCAGATCTTTGAAGAATTTATTCTGTTAATTCCTATGGAAGTAACAGTACCCAGAGCAGACATCTTTCAAGCTTTGTTGAAAATGATATCAGAAATGAAGTTTGATTTTTCGAAGCTAATTGGCGTAACAACTGATGGTGCGCCAGCAATAGAAGGACAAAAAAAAAGGCTGTCTTGCACTACTGCAAGTATATATAGAAAGCCTTGGAATCACACATAAACTTCTTAAAATTCATTGCATTATCCATCAAGTGACATTGTGTGCCAAAAAAAGAGTGTTTGCCTTACACAAAGATGTGGCGATATTTCTCGAAAGCAAACGTATGGATAGTTCACATTTTCAAGATTCTAATTGACTTGCAACTTTGGCATTTATTGTGGATACTGTGACTCATTTAAATAACTTAAATTTACAACTTCAAGGTAAAATTCAGCTCGTAAATGAAATGTATAACTATATTATTGCCTTTGAAAAAGGGAATATCAACTTCGAAATAAAAATTATGCGCATTTTCCATATTTTCAAGGAAGAAAACCACAGGATTAAGAAGTATTTGTGAATATAATACAGGATTTGAGAAATGAATTTGTATCATATTTTGCTGACTTTCGTCTGCATGCAAATCAGTTTAAATCGTTTGCTACACAATTTGAGGTGGAGGTGGAGACAGTATCAGAATGTTTTCAAATGGAATTGATTCATATGCAGTGTGACAACCTATTGAGATCTACATTTCATTCTAAAGATGTTTCATTGATTGACTTCTATGCAAAATATATTTTTCCAAGTGGAAAGTATACCAACTTAATGAATCATGCAAAAAAGATGGCATCTTTGTTTGGAAGCACTTATCAGTGTGAGAAATTATTTTCCAAATTGAAGCAAACTAATGTGTAATTTTCCATAATTATTCTTCCATGGTTTTCGTCCGGCCCGCTATCCGTCATTAATACTCGATCTGGCCCGCAGAGGCAAAGAAGTTGCCGACCCCTGGTCTAGACCATGCTTTCTGATTTTGTTAAGGGCAGAATGGCGTGGAAGGTGGCCAGCACTATGACGGCGTGACAATGAGTGAAGGCCGGAAGAATCCACCGTAAATCCGCAGTGGCATTCGTGAGGCTCACAGTTCTAGAGGCCAAGCCTCAGGGAAATGCCGATGTGCAGCAGTCACTCTCACGCTGAGTGTCAGTTGCGAGTAATAGCACTGCATTGAGCCAGGCTCCAATGTAAGGCTCGGTGGCTGAGCGAAAACATACCAGACGGTGCTGATCAAGTCAGCGCACTATCTCGTTCTGTTGAATGGTCGATGGTTCGCATTCTGTCAGATATCAATAACGTAATACTCCGAGGACACGTAATTTATGTTTTTCCACTCCTAACAGAGTAAAGTTGATGAAGTTGGATCAGTTTCGTATGACGTAGGAAGAAGACGAATTCCATATTAGTTCGTAGAATTGTCGAACAAACCTGAGATCAAAAAGTATTCTAGGAGTGACCGTACCACCATATCTAGGACTACATTATTTCTTTTTTGAGCAGGTCCAGAATTGTTGAAAAATATATGAATGTCTCGCAGTCTCCTATTCCTTGTACATAAAAGTACAGCTGAAGTGTGTGCTAGATTGTATTCTATTAACATATCACATCAATTACGATAAAGCAACATCCAGTTTAGTCCTATGCAAATTCAGTCCTTCCTCTCACTCTATATTCCTCTTCCTCACTCCCTTATTGCTTACATTCGTTTCTCTTACTTTCTCTCTGTCATTGTCTCTCTCTCTCTCTCTCTCTCTCTCTCTCCACACACACGCACATACACACACATACACACATGTATCTGTATGTGTGTATGTATATGTATACACGCGCGCGCACATACACACACACACACACACACACACACACACACACACACACACACACACA
>NC_068986.1:64466844-64476741 GCF_001194135.2 Octopus bimaculoides | reverse complement strand
GCATATGAATTGCTTTTGTGAGTGTGTGTGAAGAGACAGAGAGAGTAATGTTGATGGTGTGTGTGTGTGTGTGTGTGTGTGTGATTATTATTTCTGTTAATGTACTTGCTCTTTGTTGTTTTCTTTTAATATTTGCATTGTTTATTGTCTCATTGTTTGACTTGTTTTTGTTGTTCTTTTGTTCACATTGTTCAAGAATACATACTGGCACGTTGATTTTCTCTGCCTTTTACACTTATTGATTGATTAAGTGATGCCGAACGCCAGGCTAAGAATAATAAGAAGCTGTGTATGCTAACACAAAAGCTCACTTCTGGATTGCGTTGTAACAGAATTCGCCTGAGTGCAAATACGATTTCCATGGAAGGTGGAAATCCTCCCTGAGAAGGCAACGTACCAATGTCCCCCGGACATGCGTCTATGTACCAGGAAACATACATGTTGTTTTCGTCTTTTTTTTTTCTTGTTGTTGTGATGTCAGTCCTGATTGAGACAACCCTGATCACAGTCGTTCCAATCATGAAAACCCCTTTTTTCTTAATACCAGCCATAGTGTATTTAGGATAACATTCGTCCTTTTTAAAATAGCACAGAATTATTTGAGTGAGGTCTGGTAGCTGTTTCTTATTTCTTTACTGCCCACAAGGGGCTACGCACAGAGGAGACAAACAAGGACAGACAAACGGATTAAGTCGATTATATCGACCCCAGTGCGTAACTGGTACTTAATTAATCAACCCCGAAAGGATGAAAGGCAAAGTCGACCTCGGCGGAATTTGAACTCAGAACGTAGCGGCAGACGAAATACCTATTTCGTTATTGCCCACAAGGGGCTAAACATAGAAGGAACAAACAAGAACAGACGAACGGATTAAGTCGATTACATCGACCCCAGTGCGTAACTGGTACTTAATTTATCGACCCCGAAAGGATGAAAGGCAAAGTCGACCTCGGCGGAATTTGAACTCAGAGCGTAACGGCAGACGAAATACCGCTAAGCATTTCGCCCTGCGTGCTAACGTTTCTGCCAGCTCGCCGTCTGGTGGCTGTTTCTAGTAGATCTAGTGACACATAGAGGCTTCCTCGCTGCATCGTATATATCTGTGCACACTAGTTGTAGTAACCATGTCCGGTAGGTTCACCGTCATCAATTTACCGCAGGGAAAGTTCACCGTCATCAATTCACCGTTTTTTGTCTTTGTTTTGTTTTGTTTTTTTTTTTCAATAAAATAGTTTTTAACAATTATGGATATATTTTCTCCGTAAAATTTCCTCGCGGTGAACTCTCCTCCGATGAATTGATGGCTGTGAACTTACCTGTAATCGTAGTAACTGCGAAATACAAAATACTGCCGTATGCAGTAGGATCGTCATATTATTTACATATCAAGGTATTCGTTGATGTGTATCAGGTTATATCGCCTCACTGATAATGAAACTATATGATGTATCTGAAGGATACAATATGCGGTGGAGACCGTGATATAAATACACACACACATACATGCCGTATGTGTGTGTGCGTGTGCGTATGTGTGTGTGTGTGCGCGCGTGCGCGCGTGTATCTTCTATGTGGTAACTTGACTTGGTAGAAATAGCATTCAAATCTCCTTCAAATCACATGCTCACACATATATGTATATATGTTATTTAAAAAATACGTGTTTACTACGGACTTCTGGTTACGCATGTGCAATGATATACTGTAACGGTCGGAGTGAACTGCACCATACCTACACATACGTTTCCTCATAACTTCTAGAAAAATGGATTTTTTAAATAAAATTTTCTACAAATATGCTTCAGATGGTGTAAATTCCTTTTATATAAGTAAATATTTTGAAATAAATTTTTCAAACAAATGTTGTTCATGCCATTATGTATGTGTGTCATCCCACTAGTTTTATTTTCATATTAAATTTTGATATAATCGTAACCAGCACACTTTCAGAAGTGTTTGTCAAAATTTTCATCTAAAGACACCAATTTTTCGGGAAGTTACGAAGAAACAATGCTGACTCGTGTGAATTTTCTGAGACTTCTCTCCCAACTCTCCTAAAAATATTTTTTTCACAACAAATTCAGATATAATCGGAACGTACGCCAGTCAAAACATATTTATGATAGACAATTTCATTAACAAATATCTATTTTTCTGGAAGTTATGAAGAAGTAAGATCGGTGGGACACATTTGTATATATTTGCCTATTAGTTTACCATAAGTAATACTAAGATTATATTGCTATTATATATCGACATGTCAGCATATTTCGCTTCGCTTTCATTCTGTATGAAAAAATATCTAATTATATAACTACATGTTATATGTAAACAAATAATATTGTTCGAGCTTCATTCATGTTGCATGTCTTGCCAGCATTCTTCCCACATGATTGGCATATGCATACCTATACACATACACTATAGAATATATGATACAGAGAGAAATTTTCCATTCAACTAACTTTTCTAAAAGAATTAAATAACAGCCCCCCCTGGGCCAACCAATTCTTCGTATGTTAAATTGGCAACTGGAAACTGTGGATGCCGTTCATATATATATGACTCTGTGTGTGTGTGTGTGTGTGTGTGTGTGTGTGCATGTACATGCGTGCGCGTGTGTGTATGTGTGTGTGCGTGCGTGCGGGCGTGTGCGTGCGGATGTGTGTGCGCGCGTGTGTTGGTGTGCTTGAATTTTGGTATTGGTTTGTTTATGTCCCCATAACTTACAGGTTCTACGAAAGAGGACGATAGAATAAACACCAGTCTTAAAAAATAAGCACTGGGTCGATTTTTTCGAACAAGCATTTTTAGGTGGTGCCCCAGCAAGGCCGCAGTCCAATGAGTGAAAGAAGTAGAAAATAAAAGTTAAATATATTGGAATCTATGTCTTCCACTGTACCACATTCCCTATCATATTTTGGTCTTGTACCAGACTGAAAGCATACGATTAGCATTTTTTTAATGGGGTGAAGTTTCGTTTAAGGAAGAAATAACATTTCTGACGGGGACCGAGAAGGAAATGATAATGTAGGAAAGGTTTGGCGTCTGTACATGACAAAGAGCCTTGCAGACGAGATTCGTTTACTAAGAAAAGACTTAAGAGATAAGGTAGGGAAAGCACTATATCTACGGACATACATGTGTGTGTGTATGTGCATGTGTGTATATACATGTATATATATATATGTGTGTGTGTGTATATAATTATGTATGTATGTATACATATATATATGTGCGAATACACACATATATACATGAGTGAGTATACACACACACACATATATACACATATATATGTGTGTGTGTGTGTGCCTGTGTGTGTCTGTGTGTATGTAGTTCGGAGAGTTTATATTGCTAACAACTGATTATCTAAAATACTTCATCTGTTTTAGCGATCACAATACAGCGTTCAGATCTGCCTTACACTCCAAACCTACAAGCGTTAGTTTACTTATTTGGAAAAGAATATCTAAGCCTCCTTTTAAATATTTCTCTTTTCCATGGGTTTTCATTTTAGTCTTGTTATTTTATGCATTTTTTTCTCTGCTGTCTTTCCCTCATTCACTTTTCTTATTTTTCTTACTTATAGATTTCTTATATATTTTCTTACATATTTCTTTCTTACTCCTTCCTATATATTTTTTCTTACCTAGCTTGTGTATGAATAATGTGTGTGGGTATGCATATGCGTGTGTATGTATGTATGTATGTATGTATGTATGTATGTACTCTTTTTTTTTCTTTTACTTGTTTCAGTCTTTTGACTCTGGCCATGCTGGAGTATCACCTTTTAGTCGAGCAAATCGACCCCAGGACTTATTCTTTGGAAGCCTAGTACTTATTCTATCGGTCTCTTTTGCCGAACCGCTAAGTTACGGGGACGTAAACACACCAGCATCGGTTGTCAAGCGATGTTGGGAGGACAAACACAGACACAAAACACATACATGCATACATACATATACATATATACGACGGGCTTCTTTCAGTTTCCGTCTACCAAATCCACTCACAAGGCTTTGGTCGGCCCGAGGCTATAGTAGAAGACACTTGCCCAAGGTGCCAAGCAGTGGGACTGAACCCGGAACCATGTGGTTGGTAAACAAGCTACTTACCACACAGCCACTCCTACGCCTACGTATGTAAGATTATAAATATATAATCGCCTACGTATGTAAGATTATAAATATATAATCGCCTACGTATGTAAGTTTATAGATATATATAATCGCCTACGTATGTAAGATTATAAATATATAATCGCCTACGTATGTAAGATTATAGATATATAATCGCCTACGTATGTAAGATTATAGATATATAATCGCCTACGTATGTAAGATTATAAATATAAATGATTAATGAGAGAGAGAGAGACAGACAGACAGACAGACAGACAGAAGATGGAAGATACGAGATTTTTTATTGATCACAACAATCGTTTCGACCTATCTAACATCGATCACTCGTGGGTAGAATATTGTAAAACTGGTTTAGGTGTATCCCCGGTGTAGATATGTCTCCTCAAGTGATTTCAATAGGTACCTCGTTATAATAAATTCTGTTTCGCAGAACTTATTTCTGCATGTTTTCTTCTTGGTCTTCGTAAACAGAAATGGCAAATCAAGGGAGACAGCTTAATTCTTATAGAAGATCCATAACAAAGATGAGATACAAAAAGAAACAAATACACCATACAGCGAAAAAATTATTACATATAGCCGTTCGTAGATATGAATGTACAAAACGCCCACACTTACATGGTCTGTCGTACGAACACTCACCCGTACAAATGCATACGCACATAGAACCGCACATACGCGTGATCTGGGGCACATACGCTCGCACACAGAATTAAGTCGGTGTTAATAAAATCGGTGTCTATTGCTGGCTAGTGATACGATATGTGTATGTATGTATGTATGTATGTATGTATGTATGCATTTATTTATGTATGTATGTATGTATGTATGTATGTATGTATGCATGTATGTATGTACGTATGTATTATGTATGTATGTATGAGTATATATATATATAGATATGTTTAAGTGTATAAATATACGTGTATGAAACCAAAATATCAGAGATCCCTCCAGAGTCATGCGCTCATTAGCCCAGATTCCTGAATTCTGTAGCGTTTTTCCCCTATCATCGTTTGTTTATATCCTCGTAACTTATCGGTAGATCAATAGAATAAGTACCAGGCTTTTAAAAAAATAAATATTGGGGTCGATTTGCTCGAGTAAGACTATTCAAGGTGGTGCTCCTGCATGGCCGAAGTGGAATAACTGAAAAGATAATATACGAGGTGCGTTCAAAAAGAATCCGACTTTATTTCCCCCCGCCAAAACTAATGCCGCGTGGGCGAAATCCTTTGGCTGGAAGGTGACACCACTCTTCTAAGGCATTCGTAAAAACTATCATGCCGGTAGGCCGCGACAGTTCCCAGAGTATAGACGTGTAGTGTGCTGTCGTTGGATTTTCGTTTTTATGTAAAAAGACCGAACGCATCAAGCAGAGATATTGCATCAAGATTTTACAAAAGCTTCGTGCTGCTCAAGTTCATCCAGAAGATTCAGCAGGTCTTTGGCGACGATGCCATGGGCAAAACTTAGATCAAAGAGTGGTAGAACTGCTTCAAATATGACCGCGCTTCAGTGGAGAGCAAGGCACGCTCAGGCAGGCCATCCACAAGCAGAGACAAGGCGCCGATTGAGAAGGTTCGGCGAATAGTCATGAAAGACCATCATGTAACAATCCAGGATATTGCTCACAAAGTGGGAATTAACATAGGATCGGTGCATTCCATTTTAACAGAAGATTTGCGCATGCGGTGAGTTTCAGCGATATTTGTACCCAAGGCGCTGGCTGAGCAGCAGAAGCAACTCCACATGAAATCGCTCAGGAGATGCTGGGCCAAGACTTCATGAAGACCATCATCACATGTGATGTAACAGGTATATGGTTACGTCGTCCTGAAAACCAAGTTCCAGTCCTCTCGGTGGAAGCATCCATCATCACCAAGGCCCAAAAGAGCGCTACATGTTAGTAGTAATGTGAAAGTAACATTGACATGTTTCTTTGACTCCCGTGGTTTTGTACATCATGAATACGCACCACAAGAGCAAACAATCAATAAGGAATGTTACCTGGAAGTTATACGTCACCTTCGTGATGCTGTGCGTCGAAAGCGGCCGGATATTGTCTGACAGGCTCCATAATCTTCCGACTTGGCACCGTGTGACTTCTGGATCTTCCCCAATCAGAAAACCACGCTGAAAGGGAAGCAATTTGAGTCGCGAGAGGAAATTAAGAAAATAGCGACAGCGGAACTCCATAGCATTCCTGAAAACGCGTAAGAGAGATGTTATCAGCAATGGCAGAACCGGTGAGAGAATTGAGTGAACGTCCAAGGCGAGTATTTTGAAGGGGATTAAGTAATTTGCGAAATGTACGAAATTGTGTTTCTTTTATTTTTATGTCCAAAGGTCGGATACTTTTTGAGATTATTTTAAAGAATGCGCTCATACGTATACGAGGTGCATTGAAAAGGTATCCGACCTTTGGGCATAAAAAAGTCGCAGACGTAGCTGTGTGGTAAGAAGTTTGCTTCCCAATCACATGGTTCCGGGCTCAGTCCCACTGCATGGCACTTTGGGTAGATGCCTTTTACTATAGCGGCTATGTTTAATGAAATCTGAGATGTAATGAATGATTTAATGGTTTTTTAATCATATGATAACGTTTTAAGGTATGGTACATCTGTTACCTAGAAAATATATTATTTTAACCATTGAAAAAATTCCTCAGTTAATTGTGATGGGAGTATGTGTTTGAGTATATCAATTCTGATCCTTTGTTGAAAAAGCAAAAAGTTGTTAGAATATTCAATTCCTCTCCAAAATTCAGATATCACATATTCTGGGATCATTAATGAAAGACGACGCGTGTTTCTTTATGAAATAATCGATTTTGTAATGGTTAATATTACAATCCGTTAAATTTTCAATGTATTTCAATTGTGAAATAGTGAGTAGTCTTTCTGGATGATGAATATATAGGTATGCTGAGAGAATCTGTTTTAAAAATTTCCAGTAAACCTGACAAGAGAATAAATGAATACATAATGTATATTCTAAGCTTATTTTCAACAGTCAAACAAAACTATGTATATTATTGGCCAAGTATATTTCGTAATATTTTCAAATAATTTTGCTTACACAATGTCAGGCAGCTTTCCTACATCAATCGCTTGAATAATTGGTGACATGAAACTCAGAGATATGACTCAACAGACTTCATGAATTGCAATTGCGCGCGCGTGTGTGTGCGCGCGTGTATGTGTACATATGCAGGTTTGAAAACACAAGATCGTATACATGTATACACACATAAAAATATATGTGTGTGCGTGTGGGTTTGTGTGTATAAATATATATATATATTTGTGTATATAAATATATGTATACATATAAATATATAAATGTGTGTGTGCACGCGCGCGTGTGTGTGTATGTGTGTATGTTTCAAAGTTTCGGTCTGTTACCCTTCGGTGGACTGACGAAGTAGGCCGAAACTTTGAAGTAACTTTCGACTCTCTTCATGTGAAAGTATAACTATTTACTCAACAAAAAATAATATGTAATTCTACATTCTAACTTTTAATTGTTTTCGTTATAACTCAACATTAAAAAACAGACAGATAGATAGATAGATAGATAGATAGATAGATAGATAGATAGACAGGCAGACAGAGAAACAGGCAGGCAGAAAGGCAGGCAGATAGAGAGATAGATATAATATACACACATATACATACGTGCGCGTGTGTGTGTGTGTGTGTGTATACTGAATTTTGTTTACATTCCTTGATTTTCTCACTTTTTTTGTCTCCTATCTTTTTTGTTTTCCTTCTTTCACTTACCACACTATGAAACAAAGATAAATGTATGACTCATGAAGAGGAGGTTTGTCTGCAGTGTTTGTGGACGGTGAGAAAATGCGGAGTCTACTTCTGCCTTTGTAATACTAATATATGTCTAACTGTTACTCTCATCGTTTAGTAGAAATGATTAAGAACTCTGTAGACATTTTGAACAAGAGATAGCATATGTAATATAGCGAACCAACTAAACTTTTTTTTTATTTTCATCAGTTGAGATTATACCTATAATGAGAAGAGAAAAAAATTACAAAGAAAGGCAAAGGAGAGAACTTCGAAATTAAAATTTATTTAAAATTATATGAGAACGGGAAGTGGTTATTTACAGTAACAAATCCAGACAGACAGACAGACAGACAGACAGACAGACAGACAGACAGACAGACAGGCGGGCGGGCAGACAGACAGACAGACAGACAGACAGACAGAAAGGCGGGCGGGCAGACAAACAAACAGACAGACAAACACACAGACAAACAGACAGACAAACAGACAGACAAACAGACAGACAGGCTGGCAGGAAGACATACAGACATACAGACAAATAGATAGATAGATAGATAGATAGTAGATAGATAGATAGATAGATAGATAGATAGATAGATAGATAGATAGATAGATACGTAGAACTACATCATCCAATATGTCCTGCGTTTTTGTTTGTTTTTTAATAAGACAAAAGCTTATGATTTGGGCTAAAATTCACTACTATTATTCAGAAATAGATATGACGAACATAGAGTTAAGTGCAAGCAATCATACTTTATGTAGTGAGCTAAAAAGAATGTTTAATGAATTAGAATTATATCCTTAGTAAGAAAAACCATTAACGCTAATGACATTTATTCGCTAATCTACCTAATGGTCTAATCTACGGAACTCTACGTAATTAAGTATTGCCATTCAATATAGTCTTTATCACATGCAATGCATTTGAGCCATTGTTGAACCCGATTCTGAAATTTTCTTTGAGTCGATGTATATTCACTACTTTACAGTCCCTTTCATCTCGTCTGTGTCATCAAATAGTTTGTTTCCGAAGAAACACCAAACAGGTGGTCAGAGCCAAGCAGTGCAATTGACGGAGGATCACTCGCCAGGTTGCCTGATTTCTGACTAAAGGTATATATGGTCATGCATTATTATGGTGAATGTGGATCAATCCAGATTCTTGATTGATTTCTTTCTTTTAATGGCTTCTCTAAGCCTTTTCAGAATCTCAATATACTGTTCCCCGTTTAGGGTTACAGCCTTTGCCAAAAAAATTATGGAGGATAACGCCCTTGTCGTCCCAAAAGACAGTTACCATGACTTTCTGCGTTGATCGCTGGACAGTAACTTTTTAGACCTTACAGAAAAAGATGTAACGCCATTCCATGGCCTGAGCCTTCTGAACCATGTTTCGTCCCCTGTCGCCAACAGACTTTCGTCTCCTGCTTCCAGCAGACTTCCACAGTTCTTTTCCTTTAAATCGAGTGTCAACTGCCACTTTGCACGCATTTCTTGTAGTGCATTGTGACCATAATCCAGTTGTGCAACAAGCTCACAGATTGTGGCGCATCTTATCCGCACAAATCATTTCATCCACTCGCTGGCGATTCGTGTCAGTGGTCGCAGATGATTGTCTCCTACTACGTAATTGGCTTTCAGTGCTAGTTTCTCTTTTTTAAACTACATCCATCTGTGCACATTGCCCTTGTTAATTGTGCCATCTCCGTAAACAATCTCTAGTATTCTGTGGATGTCAGAAACCCTGCATCCTTCCTTTAAGAACTTAATAACAGCACGTTGCTTCTGCTTGGAACACAATATTTACCGGTAATGAAGAGCGAGAAGAGTTACTTTACCAACATAAAATTTATAACTAGCTAGCTCGATAGATAGATAGACAGACAGACAAATAGATAGATAGATAGATAGATAGATAGATAGATATACACAGGTATAT
>NC_068986.1:64462472-64466709 GCF_001194135.2 Octopus bimaculoides | reverse complement strand
ATATATATATATATATATATATATATACACACATATATACTAGCTGACGTATCCGGTAATTCCCGGGAAAGCGGGGTTTATCCCTTGGTTCCATTCTCATAATTATGTCACTAATCCAATAACAATAATACAAAGTATGTAGCCCTCAAAAGGTTTTTTTTTTTGCGTTTATTGAGAATACCAAACTGTCTTACACAGGATCTTGTTTTTAGGAATTCCCAATAAGTTATGATTACCCAAATTGTGAAGTCTGTTATGTAATAACATGAAATTAATTACCCGATAGTAAGAATCCAAATAAAGTTCAGGTGCTATGGGTTATTTCCCTTGAGTGTTTAAAAAAATATTTGATTTTTTCAACAATCTAAATATGTCACGAGGTTTCCAGACATGAGTTGTACTCAAGTGTCAAGTTTCATCAAAATCAATAAAACGATGTAGGAGAAGTTAGCTAACAACGCCACAAACAAACACACACCGATTTTCCACATATGTAGTAGATATCTATACATATATATATATTCTTGTGTATATACACACGCACATATATGTGGGGGGGAGTGGAAAGTTTGTGTGTGTGTGTGTTTGTACTACAACAGGAGACATTTGGGTGAAGTGCCACGCTGCGTGTTTCAAACCGAAGCGACTTTCGTAAAGGCACAATTGTCTGCGTGTTTAATGCTATAAAAACTGAAAGTAAGCATTGACTTTCGTGTTCCTCGAAAACATTAGATTATTTAGCTTCCTAACACTTTCTGCTTTATTTATTTATTTATTTATTTATTTATTTACTTATTCATTCATTTATTTATTCATTCATTCATTTTAAGTTTACTTAGATAATCGTCTTTTTCGAATCTGATAAATTTCGATAGTTTTGTTTGTGTCATCAACATATTTTACCCCAATTCTCTGTCAGTTTGTGTTTTCCCAAATAAGTCTCCATCTCTCACTTCTAGACAAATGGGTCACAAATGCTTCCCACATGCGACACATTTCCTTTGTTTTTCGACGATGGTGGATTCTGGGTGTGAAGGGGTTGAGAGTAAAAACTAATATCTAACATTACAAAGCAAATAAATCATTCACTTTTCGTATCTTCTATTAAAATAAACGTGTCACATTGAGATTTCCAATGATATTTACCAACCAGAATTTACAAGGATTGATAATGAGCGTAATTATGTGCGTGTGTGGTATGTGTGTGTGTGTGTGTGTGTGTGTGTGTGTGTGTGTGTGTGTGTGTGTGTGTGTGTGTGTGTGTGTGTGTGTGTGTGTGTGTGTGTGTGTGTGTGTGTGTGCGTGTGTGTGTGTGTGTGTGTGTGTGTGTGTGTGTGTTTTCACATGCGTGTGTATGCATGCGTATGGTAAAGAAGGAAGAATATAAGAGCCGAAAATAGAAATGGTCTGGGGTTTGTGCATACACAGATACACATACACACACACGCACGCACACACACGTGTGTGTGTGTATAATGTTGTATTTAGGGATAGTCTTTTTTTGCCAAATAAACACACGCATTATATATTCGTTCTTCACTCGTTTATTACTGTTCTTATTCTAACTCGTGTCCATTTCCGGAAATAATGTTCATCTCAAATAAATACATATTTTCCAAAAATATGGATAGTTGATATTGTGGAAGTTATCTCTCATACTTGTTGTCTTTGAAAATGACAGTTTGAAAACAGGATAATTAGAAGAGTTTCACATCTTAGGGAACGCATCACAACGAGAGTACATATGTGGTAGGACGTAGAATGAGAGATAAACTTGGTGAGAGAAGACGAATGAAAAGGAAAGAAAAAAAGGAATGAGAAGCTGAATGTGGGTAAGGTGAAGCGAAATGTGAAGACGCGTTTACTATATTAGGCGTGGCTGAAGGAAAGGAAGGAAAAGGTCTAATTCAGAACCATAGGTTCCATAGTTTCAAGTTCCAATACTATATGTTGTTCTCGTTTCCAAAGAGGGTAATATATGTGTAGAAATATCGGTCCTCAATAAATGGGGTCATGAAATGACCCGTTGTGTTGACGGTGTTCGCGAGAGCTATTGGCGAAGCTGCGACCAATAATCTAAACGGCACACTTAAGTTTGCAAACGATACAGTATAAAATGTTGGTAGGTGTACACAGAAGTTTTGTATGATGAGGTACTGTGACTCAGGGACAGTAATGGTTGTTGTATTGTGGATGTATGAACATATGCTGCATGTGCGGTGAACGCTTTAAAATTACTTGGCTGTATTTGACTGGGTGCCATGATGCTTCTAAGTTAAAGATAACAGAGATTCTATTCTTCTTGAAGGCAAGGAAAGTAGGTGCGAAAAAGATCGAAGTGCTTATGGAGTCAGAGATCTGGAAGTTGTGAATGGGTGTGCGTTTCAGTGAAGAGAGCGGACGGTTGGAAGGTAAAGGAGAGTGAACTCTGGTCTGTAGTTGTGCGTAGAGAAAATAGGAGATTGGCGGTGCTGTTGATGGCTTAGGTACGGCAGAGTGCAGGGTCCTTAACCCGTCGAGAGTAACCTTTATTAAGAAATGTCGAATTTTGTCACATGGGGATACGAAATCCGAACTGATGCTGCAGAATCGACGAAACAGAGGAATTGGGAGAATGGTATAATAGAGTTGGTGTGTTTGGGACAAGAAAAGAAATAGTGAAGGTAGAAGTGGGAATCACTTCTACAGGTGAGCTGTAGAGATTATTAAGTGAAGATGTCGAGAAAGCTAATGGAGTTGTTGGATTCAAACGTCAATTCTGAAGAGCAAAAATAGTAAAAATAAAATACTTTAAGCCAATCGAACTTTTGCCTGATGAGGGTGATAGTACGGAAACAGTCGTCAGCATAACCACCATGCAGCGACGATAGGTGATAAATAGACAGACAGACAGACAGGCAGACAGATAGACAGATAGAAAGTTAAACAGGCGAGCAGACAGGTATAAAGACCGAACAAAAAAGAAACACTTATGTATGCATACATACATGTGTGTGTGTGAATGCGTGTGTGTGTTTGTAAACACTGTAAGCTATGCATTAATAGATTTGACACAAAGAATTTATTATAAGTTTATCTGTTTCCTTTCTTTTTTTTAAATCTTCAGTTTCCATTCTAATTTGGTTGTTATTCCTTCCTCCTGTAGTCTGTGACAGTAATTTAATGAATTATTAAATTCCGGTTGAAAACTTCCTCGGTTACTTTCCTTCTGCAAAACCTTTCAATGTTTGGCATCTGCCAAGAATATATTGTATAGTTAAAAGTGAGATGACAATAAAACTAGGATCAACTTCTCTATCTTTTTTTAACTTTAGTTTAGTGACAGGATAATCGTTAGTTAGAGAAACGAAAATGGCTTTTTGAAACGATCCGTTTAAAATGCTACAACAGCCAAAATGATAACGATTTTCTGGCAGTCAACTGGGAATTCTTTTTAAAGGAAGTATCTGCTAAATTTAAATAACAGTTTCATTTACTGAAACTAAACCTATTTATATTTACAAAGTTACAGCATATAGTTACAAACGATGTCTATAACTTCTGATCCCATATCTAACGGCACCCCAGTTATTTTGCGATTGTCATCATATTTTTAGAGGCAAAATGGCCGATCGACTAACGTATTAGGCATCCAACTCAAGCGTTGTGAGTTCACATCTTCTTCAGATACTTTGTCGTATTTATCGATAGACTATTTTTTGTATGTATCAGAACGGTGGGGAAGAGTATATCTTTTACTTGTTTCAGTAATTAAACTGCGGTCATGCTGGGGCACCGCCATCAAGAATTTTTAACCGAATGAATCGGTCCCTTTTAAACCAGGTACTTATCCTATTGATTACTTTTGCCGAGCCGCTTAATTACGGGAACATCACTGGTTATCAAACTTATATTTGAACCAAACTGTGCTGTCTGTGCATCTATCTATCACTTACATACACAAGCAAGTACACGCAATACACACACACTACGTGCGCGCGTACATACATGTTATACACACACACATACATATATGCGCTCACACATACATGTTATATGCGTATGTGTGTGTACTGACCATCAAATCTGAGCATAACCAGAATAACCACTTTCGTATTGCATATACCTGTAACAGGTTTATTAACCTCTCTGTCACGAACAGAGATGTTTACCTTGCAACTTTGTTCTAGGTTTTTCTGTGTCAAACACATACACACACTCACTATATATACATACATATATATATATATATATATAT
>NC_068986.1:64456600-64462259 GCF_001194135.2 Octopus bimaculoides | reverse complement strand
ATGTATATATATATATATACACATACATACATACACACATACATACATATATACATACATACATATATACATACATACATACATACATACATATTGCTCAACAAGAAGTCAGTCTTATATATAGGATCATCCCATAAATAATACAGTTTTTTTTTATACGTCTTTTATTTTTCAAAATTAACATAAAGTTCTTTTTTAATCTAAAATATACTCTCCTTCATTTTCTACAATGCTCTTCCATCTATCTGGTAGACTTGCAAGCCCCCTCTTCCAAAATTCACTTGTCCGTAACGAAAAATACTCCCCCACTACTGTTCTGACCTCGTCTACAGAATTCATATTTTTTCCGACCAAATGATTTTAAAGAATGCGTTATAAATGATAATCTAGGACATTGTCCGGCGAATATGATGGTTGGCGCATCGTTTCCCATTCAAACTGCTCCAGCCTTTAGAATGTCATCCTCGTTGTAAGTGGCCGAGCATTATCCTGATGGAAGAACACTTTTTGTCTTGAAACCAAACATGGTCGTTTTTCTTCTAGCGCTGACTTAAGCCGTTCAAGCTGTTCGCAGTAGATCTCCTTTGTTATCATTTGGTTTGGGTTTAAAAGTTCTAAGTGGAAAAAACTTTTCATATCCCACCAAATAGATAACAACACCTTACGTGGGTGAAGACCTTCTTTAGTGTGGGGTGCCGGTGTTTCTCCTTACCCTAGCCACCTTCTTCAGCGTTTGATATATTTATAGAGAACCCATTTTTCGCCACCAGTCACTATTTGGTCCAAAAATGGTTTATTCGTGAGACGTGACAGCAAAGATATCACACATTCACTCTCTGCGTGCGATTAGACTCGGAGCCCATTGACCCAATTTGCTGGCTTTTCCGATAGCACACAGGTGTTGATGAATAGTTAAATGACCAAATCCAAGCTTCTAGTTCCTGAACAGTAACAATGGGATTTTGTTCCACCAGGGTTTGCAGGACGTCTTCGTCGATTTCTACAAGTCTTCCAGGACGAGGCTTGTCTTCAAGGCTGAAGTTTCCGACTCGGAATTTCTTGAACCACCGTTCACATTAGCTTACGTTTATTGTCCAATATACTGCATTAATATTCCTCGCACTTTCTGTTACGTTGTTGCCTTTATTGAACCCATGAAGCAAAATATGCTGAATGTACTCCTTTGTCACTTCCATTATAGCTTTGAAAACATAACTGTCAAAATCGAAATGCACTCTTCAAAGCTTGCACTAAGAATAAGGGAAAGGTAAAATTACTATCTGCTTTCATAGCAAGTTGATGCAGGTAGTTTATCCCTTCCCCCTTTGACTTTTAATTCATGCAATTGAAAAAACCACATTATTTATGGGATGGCCACACATGTATATACAACACATATATATACATATATGTGTATATATATATATATATATATGTGTGTGTATGTATATATATATATATATATTATGTAATTATATTTGTTGTGTAATATATGAATTCATAGAATTAAGGTAGCGAGCTGGCAGAATCGTTACCATACCGGGTGAAGTGCTTAGCGGCATTTCGTCCGTCTTTAAACTCAAACTTTAAGTTCAAATTCCGCCGAGGTCGACTTTGCCTTTCATCTTTTTGAGGTCGATAAAATAAGTATCAGTTAAGCACAGGTATCGATGCAATCGACTTACCCTTCTCCAGATATTACCAGTCTTGTGCCAAAATTTGAAACAGATAAGTGGTTTCATAGAATCTTGTCATGTTTATCACAGAAAGCTCCTCTAGCGGACTCAGCTAACAGACCCCATAGTAACAGACTACATAGAAGGGCATAATGCAGAGTTCCATGCAGCTGAAATCCTGGAGATCCAATCGATGAAATTATTTCATGAGTGTATAAACCTTGAAAAGTCAGTGGTTATAAATGCTGAATATATTTATTGAATCACTTGTTATCCTTAGTCTTGCGGCCGTTTTGCAGCCTTCTTTATGTAATAACATTTTCAGTCTATAATAAGTTATATTTACATGTCTGCAGTAATATTACGCGTAATACAACACAACTGTATAATGCGTAACATACGAAATTGACAACCTATCTTATAGGGAGTCTTCACGCAGACAAATAGTCACCATTCGGTATTTTATGACCAGTACAATATTGTGTACTAGGCCTAAATATTTTGTTCCAAAATGATCTAATCTACCCAAGTTTCGTCTGATGTATAATGCATTGCAGTTTGCAATATCTGCACTGAATACTTGATCGAAGTTTCGTCACACTGCCTGCTGAACAGGGGTGGACTACATCAAATTTATTCGTGCTGCATATATTAAAAGACAAATACTCTCCAAGTAATGTCTTTAGTTATACAACGGGTTATAAAACGACTAACTTCTAGCATCAATTTTCGATATTCATTGAAAAAGAATTAGTTAAATTAGTTGAAGTATTTGAGAATTTGTGTTCGATTTTTGATCAAAATCTGAAAAATAAAAATGAATTACTTAACAGCTTAGTTTGCCTGTTTGCTTTTGAATGGTAAAAAACAGTAAAGGAAGCTGTTTTAGATAAACATCTAGAGTGACTAGTTAATGATGTATCGTTCATAAGTTGGAATAAAATGGCTTTGTTAGACTGGAAACAAGCGCTAACTAGTTGCTTAAGCTGAAAGAAATTATGATGATGACTAACAGTAATTATATTCTTTTTGGCATCATGTTATAATAAACAGCAGGAAATTTATTATAATATCCACTGAGATTTATTTGTTTTAGGTATGTTGGCATTTATAACAATATGTAAGATATTGAGTTACATAACTGTACAGGATATTGTGGCATGTAAAACCACACACTTCATTACAGACAAACAACAGCAGTAGCAGCAGCGGCGACGGTAGCAATCAATTGTTGCATTATGTATTTGTTTATTTGTGCAACTTTGATTAACTGTTTTATGACTAAACACTCACCTGAGCACTCGCTTTAAAAGAATTGTTTAATATATTTCTTTTCAGGAAGAGCCTCGCAGTGGCCATGGCACCAAACTATAGCGTAAACCACTCAATTATTCATTAGTTAACAGCAGACTGGGTAGTTTAATTGCTAATGCAGTTCTAATTTTGAACGTGTACTTACCGGGGTTAATAAATCTGTATTTTTTGTGTTAGACCTGATATATATATGTGGAGGGGTGTTCATTATATCATTTTGGTTTCCATTTCTTGTGTGTGTGTGTGTGTGTGTATGTGTGAGAGTAGGCACAGGCGTGGTTTTGTGGCAAGAAGCTTGCTTCCCAACCATATGGTTTCGGGTTCAGTCCCACTGCGTGGCACTTTTGGTAAGTGTCTTCTACTATAGCCTTGGGCCGACCAAAGCCTTGTGGGTGAATCTGGTAAGCAGAAACTGAAAGAAGCACATCATATATATATTTATGTGTGTGAATCTTTGTTTGTCACCCCACAATCGCCTGACAACCGATACTGGTGTGTTTAAATCCCCGTAATTTAGCGATTCAGCAAAAGAGACCTATAGAATAAGTACTAGGCTTACAAGGAATAAGCCTTGGGCTCGATTTCTTCGACTAAAATCCTTTAAGACGGTTTACCAGCTTGGTCGCAGTCAAATGACAGAAACGTGTAAAGGAATAAAAGCATATATATATATATATATATATATATATATATATAGATAGATAGATAGATAGATAGATAGATAGATAGATAGATAGATAGATAGATGGGGCTCCCACATTCCTGAGCCTGCGACTCATATTTACACCAGACATCTCGCTCTGGCTTGTCTCTGGATAATGTCAATAGAGGGTCTATGGAGGTGTCGTGCAATCCTTATTGGACCTAAAACTCTGCACAGGCACTGCAGACCTCTGCTCGATATGTGCTGCTTTTTTTCTTTTTTCCCCCCCCCCCCAATATATATATCTATTTTATTTTCAGTATATATGTACCTTTACTTTTTGTATATATTTATTTTATTTTATTCGGAAGTCCTGCGGTGATGGGAAGGTGACGAAGCATGCAGACCTGACGGGTTGGAAGCATATAGTCAGCGACCTGCACGTAGGCGGCCCATGCTAGATATTAAGTCGTCTCCTTATCTCCCAAGACAGCGATAGGATTCGGTTGCTGCATAGATGTCTGAGCAACTCCATCTGTAGAGGGCACTGCTCACCCGGAGGCCGGAGAGGTTCTAAAAAAGGTTAACCAAAAATTGCCTGTCTTTCTATATCTGATCAGTTTAGCGCGACTGATGGATGTCCACTCTGCGCTCAATAATCAAAGACATTCTTTTTTTACAAAATCTGGATGGAACTCGAATATTTCATGTTGGAATGTGCGCACTCTGTTGGATAATAAGAGTGATTGTAGGCCTCAAAGACGCACTGCACTTGTTGCTCGCGAGCTGAACCGCTAGAACATTGATATAGCAGCACTTTCAGAGACTCATATAGAAGGTGATGGTCAGTAGGAAGTGGGTAAACCTTTTTTGAAAGGGGAGGCTGAAGGAGGAGCGCAGAGAAGCTGATGTTGGTTTTGTAGTTCGATCTGATATCCTTAAGAAGTTGGAGGAGCTTCCTGTTCCTATAAATGAGCGCCTAGCGACTCTACGAATGCACCTGAAAGGTGGGTAGATTGCTACTCTAATAAGAGTCTATGCACCTACTTTGACTAGTTGTGATGAAGATAAAACTATTTTTTATACCCAGCTGAAAGCCATACTTAGGATTATCCCCAATTCTGATAAAGTCATTCTACTGGGGGATTTCAATGCCAGGATTGGAACAGACTGGCAAACATGGAACTCTTTGAGACGTTTTGATGTAGGGAAAAGGAATAGCAATGGTCTCATGTTGCTGGAGCTTTGCGATGAACATGGACTTTACATTGCAAGCACTCGTTTTATGCACAAAGGTGATCACACAACAACGTAGACGCATCCAGGGTCTAAAGTTTGGCACTTGCTGGATTGTCATCATTCGCAAGCGTGACATCTATGACATTTGTAACGTCAAGTCCTTTTATGGATCGGAATGCTGGACAGACCACAGTCTGGTGCGAGCAAAGTTCCGGATGATGATTAAAGTGAAAGAGAGAAGTGGGCCAGTTGGCATTTCTTAGCATCTGAATGTCCACAAGATAAAATGATGCTATGTTGAGAAAAGTGCTTCAGACTCGCTTGTCCAGCATTGAAAATACCACAGTATGAGAAAATTTTCGAGACACTGGGATATGCTACTGCTGAAACACTGGGATATGCTACTGCCAGACACAGAGATTTGGTTTGATGAAAATTATGCTGAAGTTCAGTGACTATTGGTTGTAAAGCGCCATGCCCACAATGTATTGCTCCACAGAGGACTTTCAACTGTGCAGCGAAATCTAGCACTTGCCCACTATAGCAGTGTAAAATCACTACTGCAGCGATCTCTCAGGAAGATGCAGAACACTTGGTTGGAGGATTTTGATGTTCAGGCTGCTGCTGATACAAATAACAGAAAGAAGCTTTACCATCTTATGAAACAAGTTTATGGGCTTATGAGTCTTCTGCTCTATTTACTAAATCAATAGAAATCACAGGTCTCTGAATTGAACACTTCCCTGAACTCCTAAACCATGAGTCAGTTGTGGATGAAACAGTGATT
>NC_068986.1:64446430-64456500 GCF_001194135.2 Octopus bimaculoides | reverse complement strand
TTATCTCTCTTTATTTCTCTTTATCTCTTTTTCTATTTTTAGGTTTTTTTCTTATTCCTCTTTCTGTTTACTTCTGTTATTTCATTTTTTTTTTATTTCTTCTATTTCTTTACCCAATTTCCTTTATTTCCTTTATTACCTTATTCCAACCCTACTAAATCTTTTATATGCATCTTACTTTATTATCCGTATTTTTTCTTATATTACCCTTGATCTGACTTCTATTATTTTTGTATTATTATTGGTGTATTTTATGTCTTATTTTATATTGTTTTTTTCGTATTTTATATTGTTTTAACCTCCAACTTCTTTCTTTTTTTATCCTCGCCTTCTATCTCATATACGCTAGTTATATTTATTTATCATTCACTCTACCCTGAATTGTGGTACAATATGGACAGATTTCTGAATACCGAAGAACTTTTTGTAAATATAAGCATATTACTATGGATTATACCGAGTGGACTTTCCCATTTTCTTGCTCTTTTTTCTTTGTGATTTCTTCTTTGTGATGTAATCTTGGGACGGAATATATTTGCGGCTGAAGATAGCTTTAAACCATCCTGTATATCAATTATATACTCATATAATGATGCAACGACTGTTTGTGTATAAAGCTTGAAACACATGTACCACGGAATCCTTTGTGTTTTGTTTTAATTTTACGTTTTAATATATTCTTTCACCTCGGCCACTATCTGGCATATACAGGTGCTTACAATTATTACCTCTAAAATTTGCAATACCTATATATATATTATATATTTTGTTGTTAGGACGTTTATATCTGATTTTATAGTTTTTTGATATGCGGACTCCATAAACGGAATTCATTTTTTACCATCACACCTAGATTTAACCTCACCCAACCCCACTCCAATTTTTGTAATTTTCTTCAAATTTCAGAAAAATGCATTGTTTACCTGTGAAATAGCTATAATATTTATGTGTGTGGGACAGCAGAGCCAGGGAAGAACATTGGGTAATCAAAGAATGGTCACAGCAAACATTAGTTCCAAGGTATTTTTAGTTCAACCTGGAAAACTTATCCTACCTCCACTCCACATCAAAACTGGCATTATAAAACAGTTTGTTAAAGCTCTGGATAAAGATGGACCATGCTTTTATTATGTCTGCAGCATATTTCTTGGTCCAAGAAACAGAAAGATAAAAACTGGAGTATTTGATGAGCCTCAAATCAGAAAATTAATGAAAGATGGGAATTTTGTAAATTCTATGAAATGAACTGAAACAGTAACATGGAATTCATTTGCAATAAGCAGCCAACTATTCCAAAATAGTTGATAACATGCTGGAGAACTTTCAAAAGTTGGGAGCAAATATGAGCATAAAGCTGCAGTGTCTCCACAGTCAATTTGATAAATTCTCTGAAAATCTTGGTGACACAAATGATGAGCGGGGAGAACATTTCCATCAGGACGTAAAATCAATGGAAAAAAAGTATCAAGGCAGACGGGACTTGCACATAATGGCAGATTGTTGCTGGAATTTGGCTCATGAGCTTCCTGAGCTTCAGTACTCAAGAAAATTATGCAAATGCAAATTCATGGGAAATTTAGAATAAACAATGATGTAATTTGTCTGTAGAAATTTTAAGAATTTTACTAGTTTTTCAGTAGGAATTTAAGGAAACAGCCTGGTTTTGAAGAAAAGCCAATTTCTATGTATGTATGTTTGTATGTTATGTCTGCCTTGTTAAGCTGTTTTATTGAAAAAAGGAATGAAATTCTTGAGATCCAGTATCTTAAAATCTTGATATGGTAGTAATAACAGGATGTTACTTTTAGATTCTGTGTGTCAAAAAACCCCTAGTTCAGGCCCAAATCTTTTGGCAACAGAGAAATTTCTTTTTTTGGCCTATGTTATCATTTGAAGTAGTATCATTTCTAGGTCTCATATTTACTAATTAAGATTATCATATTTAAACATATCTGTTTATTACCTACAAACTTTTAGCTTTAATTTACATACCCTCTTCCTTTCTCTCTCTCTCTTCCTGAGGTCTATTGTTGGTTCCTACAAAGCCTGTTTGGTGAACATGTCCAATTACTAGTACAATTACTAACCACAAAGACCCTTAGAGTTTTTGAAATCTGCTCAAATGTCATCATAAAAGGGCTATGAGAGATAAGTACCAAATAAAGCATCGACCTGCATTTTCTAAATTAACATCATGTGTGATTTTTAAGAAATTTTTTCACAAATTTGAAAAGTGTTTCAATTTAGGAATGTGGTTCCTAATTAGAGACACTTCTGTCCCTATATTCGGCATACACATTTATATAAGGGGATTAATAATAGTTAATAACAGTCAACAATAAAATAATTCATAAGACTAATGTAAAATGTAAAATATAAATTTATTGAAATACTTGTTACAAATCTCAGCAAATAGAAAATAAAAACTTAATTTATAGGTCATTAGACAGATATATAACAAATGTGAATGGTAAATTAAAAATGTTGTCTTATAATTCTCAGGTCAAACCAACAGGCGTTTACAAACACACATCACGCACATATTTCAACAGCTTCATTTGATCTGCTTATTTGATGTGCACCTATCAGCACTGTGTCATGCTTTCTTGAATGTCTTCACCACAGATGAAATAAAACCAACTGTTCACTTCATTTTGCTTGGCCATGGTAGACTTTTGTTTGGTTTGTCTGCAAGTCTTTTTTCTACCTTTCATATCTTGAAGCCTTTTCTTGTATAGGCTTCATGCAGTGAGCTCTGTTTGCTGGCAATGGCATTTCCCATTGATCTTGGGTAATTTTCTTAATAATGGATGATATCATCTGCAACAATTCTCTGGGACGTTTACTTGGAGGTCTGGTGTTGACTGGCTGTGAAACCATTGCATATTCATTCCCAGAGTCACTGCTGTTGTTTGGTGCACTTCCTTGAAATTCTGTGGTGCCATCAGAACTGTTCTGTGGTAGAAAAGCATTGTAATGTCCAATGTTGTCTCCAACCTTGTCAAGGCAACCACAACACATTTATTGATCTGTCTATTGTATTCATCATTGTAAACATTGATAACTTGCAAATCCTTGCTGACAATAATGATTGTCTTCCCCAAGTGTTTTGCTGTTGCAGCAATCTCCAGTTCACCTATGTGGCAGTTGGGGGTCGACATGTGTCTCATACAATACTTGAGGCTTACAGAATGGATGTGGTCAGACACATCAGAATTTATGATCTCTGACTGATTTGGTCCAAGCAAGTCATGAAGCTCATCCATGTTTGCTAGCATTGATGACATAACAACCAGCCCGAGGCTATCTGCCAGAACTGTTTCCTTCAGTTCAACCAATCCTGAAGATGCACTTCTGCCTGCTGACTGCGGAGTGATTTGAAGTTCACTTTTTATGCAAATCACAATGCTCTGGAAGAAGTAACATTGTTACAATCTGTGGGGACATTTCAATTTCTTGAAGCATGTCATTAGGAAGTGAAGACGTCTGAGGTATTTGGAGCTGAGCTTGCTGTGGAGGCTGTGGACTACAGGTAGGTTTGCCGGACAGACCTTTTTCAAATGCTTTCCCAGGTGATCTTCATCATGGACATCATTTTGGCCTGTTTCAAGTTGTTCAAAGCTGCAGTCCTTCTGGTTTCCAGGCTCTCTGTTTTTAACAGCTGCCTCTGAAGTTGTGATGAAGTCAGCATCTGTGAATACATGTCGATTTGGTGGCTAAATCCCAACTGTGGCCACCACTGAAGCATGGTTGAAATCCTCTGCAAGCAGTCCAGCAATATTTTCTGTCTGAATGCTTGATCCAGGATGAATTTTCATGAATCTGTCTGCAGTCTGATTGAAGTATGCAGAGAGGGGCTTGAAACAAGTGAAGTCAAGTGGCTGCATGTGATGACTACAATGCAGTGGAAGAGAGAGTATCAGCACTCCATGTTCAGTGGCAATTTCAATTACCTGAAGATTTTCTGTGTGACTTATGTGCTCACCAAGGACAAGAAGGACAAGTGCATCCTTTGAAGGTTTAGTGTATTTGATGAAGTTTTTAAACCACATGCAGAAAGTGTCTTTATCCATCCAGCATTATTCCTGCACTGCAAATCCTGTTCCAGCAGGGGTACTAGTTCTGAGGACTTCCTTCATGCATTTTTGTTTGAAGATCACAAATGGAAAGACGAAGTAACCACTTGGACTCATGCAGCTAACACATGTGACATTGGTTCCTCTTTCTGCATCTACCTGTTGTTTGCCTTTTTTGCCATGATTTTTCCAGGTTTCTGCACAGTGCTGAGAGATGATTCATACATGCTAGATGCATCCAGTTTGTTATGGTCAAGAACTGTCTCAAGGATGTCAAAGAACCTATTCACACTTTTCTGCTAAACCCTGTAGCTCTTGCTATGCTGGCACCCTCAGGTATTTGAAGACTGAGATGAGGGTTTCTGGTAAGAAACTTTGAAAACTGTTCCTAGCCTGCACATTGCTTTCTCCATTGAACTTGTGTAAAAGTTCTGCATTGTTTTTCAAAGCAATTTGAGACAACAGTTCCTGCACAGTAGTTTTAGATATGCCAAACAGCATTTCTTCCAGTGAAAGAATGTGATGCACCAAATCCTCTTCTTGTCTAGACAAAACTGTAGGTGAACTGAAATGTCTTTTTTCCTCCAACTGATTTTGTGAAGAAATTTCAAAGTTCATTATGTATAGGCTAATATTTATGTCACACACTAAATAAGACTATTAGAAAATGCCCCTATATTGAAACACATTGTACCTAACTTGGAACACCATGCCCAATAAAGGTGCAATCAAGTGTTCCAGTATAGGGACAGTAGGGTACCTCAAGAAAAAAGACACCACTAAGGAATGGGGGGGGGGGTGAAATCACATGCAGAAAGTTGTAAAAATATGTGAAAATTGATCACAATAACCACTGTACCAATTTCTTGTCCATGCTTACAGTTGTCTGCATGTAAAAGCTAATGGCATACCTGTAAAAAGTTATATGATCTTGATGCTAAGCCAAAAATACAAATATATTTCTCTCACCTTCACAATGGCTACTGCAGATGATCAACCTGCCATTGTAGTGATCTCCCTTCCCTAATTGGTGTTTTTCTCAATCTCCCACCCCTGTGAAAAAACCTGCAAGAGGAGTGTTCAAATGAGTATCCCACCCTATCTCCTTCACTCTCCCTCTCTTCCAGTTTCTACATATAATATTTTTACATAGGATATTTGGTGCTGGAATGAAGAAACTGCCGCCACATGAGTTAGACAATTTGACCAGAAATACTAAGCCAGAGAGCTGCACCAGGCTCCAATCTGTTTTAGCTTGGTTTATACTGCTGGATGCTCTTCCTAATGCCAGTTCAGATAAGATAAATGTCAAGCTAATAATTATTGGTATTATTATTACTATTATTAATTATCATTGTATCTGTTTATTGGTTGCAAACATTTGGCTTTGATATGACTTCTCTTTCCTTCTTATATTTCACTCTTTCTGAAACCTAGTGATGATTATTTTTAAACTCTGTTTGTTGAACACATTTACTCAGTAGTAGATATCTGTTGTTATGTCTTCCAACATCTCTCTATCATCCGCACTACTTTCTCTACAGACAACCTCTCTAGTGTTGCGATCACAAAATGCACAAACTTCATATAGGAAAGGCACCAAGCCAATAAAACCATATGAAAATCATGACAATCACATAATGAAAAACCCTAATTGCATTTACAACACTAACATCTACCATGTTAGTGATTCACACAGTAGTGGGAGTGGTTAGGTGGGAACATCTGACATATGGGGAACCTCTTTATCATCATACAACTGAACTACCTCATTTCCTTTGAGACATCAAACCCACCAACCACTGAAAACACATCTTCACTCAGATACAAAACATCATCATTTCCACCATCAACATTGGCACAATGAGAAGTAAACCTGGAGTGATTGCAGAAATGTTGGATAGAGATGAATAGATTTTGGCCGTGTACAAAACATAACACAGAGAAGAGAGGAACCTAAGCTAGATTGCTCACAAGAAAAGAACATGGGAGTGAATTCTGTGTGGGAAATAGTGCTGTGGGTGCATATTTTTGGCAGAGAAATGGATAAAGTAACAGAAGGAGTCAGAATAATTAAGCCTAGATTAGTCACAAGTAACATAGCAACAAATGTTATCTCAGTATAATCACTCCAATAAAGAATGACATGAACAAAAAGGCTATTTCTGAGTACCCCTCGAAAACTATATGGATTTCAGAAATAGTAGCCTTGTTATCACAGTTTGTGACTTTAATGGACTCACTGAGAGACAAAATCATAATGGTTAGTACAATGTACATGGAGGCATGAGGAATGTGGAAAGATCAAGTTTCTGAGAATTCTGAATTTCGTATGATTTAACTATTTAAAAAAAAAAGAGAAAAACACTAATTTCAGAAAACTGGCCACTCAATCACCTACCATTTAAGTGAACTTGCAAGCTTAATTCAACTTCATTCTCATCAGGAAGGAGTTGGTGATATTATAGGGATGATGATGGGTGCCTGTGAGTATGGTGGTGTTGGAGAGAAAGGGACAAGTGTGGTAGCATAGGCAGAAGCAAGGGAACAAGCCATGCTGGGAAGTGGGGTTAGGGAAAAAACTGTGGACCAGGAAATCATGCAGGTTGTGGGCTCATTTGAAGGAGGGAAGGGGTAGGTTGGGGAAGATGTGTGAGGTGGAGGGGCTGGACTGGAGTTGCTGGAAGGCTCAGAGAATGGTACATTGGAGGTGCAGTGCGGAGGGGTGATAGGTGGGGGTAAACGGGAGATGGGCTATTGTAGGGCAGGTGAGAGGAGAGAGAGAGAGAGATCAGAGGGACGGTCCACAAAACGTGCCCTGGCAAGGGCTGTGTGAATAGTGGTGAGGGGATATTCACGGAGGATGAAGTGGTAAGCCATGAGTTGAGATTGAGTCTCAGTCATGATTGTTACTGTAGAGCTTGCGCAGATGGAAGAATTGGGAGTAGGGGATGGAGAGCTTGGTGTTTTAGGATGGGAGGAGAAGTTAAGGTAGGAGTGTGAGTCAGATGGAGGTGATGAGAGTGAAGTGATGTATATTGACAGAAATGTCGAGAAATGTGATGGAAATGTTGGAAATAGTGCAAAAGAATTTGAGGGCAGGATAGAAGGATTGGACAAAAGAGAAGAAGGGGTCTAGTTATTCGCAGGAGAGTGAAGTCACACCAATACAGTCATCAAGATAATGACCATATAGTTTGGAAGTGGGATCAGTGAATTGTGAGAAAATTTGTGTCTCAACATAGCCAATGAACAGGTTCACATAGTTGGAGCCCATTCTCATTCCCATGAACAAGAAGCAGCTGAGGGAGAGAGAACAAGTTCGGCCAGACAAAGAAGTGTCGAGGTGTTAGGTTGGGAGTTGGGTCGAAACAATAAGTATCCAGACTGTTGCCATAGTAACGAAGCTAAAGCATGCAGAGCGAAGCTGCTTGGCATAGATTAACCTTGAACTCTGCCGTGCATGTGCACAAAATTTTAACATTCTAGCTCACTTCCAATATTTACAGTAGTGCTTGGAAGAAAGGTGTGTAGCATGTGATTGTCGCATTGACCATGACAGAGTAAGTTGTCATGGCGATACCTGCTCAGAGGCCTACACAATGTTGCGGAAAGTGTATGGAGAGGAGTGTATGAGTTGCACACAAGTGTATGAGTGGTTCAGACATTTCCAAGATGGCTAATAAAATTCCAATATTGATGAACATTCTGGGAGACCCACAACCAGCAGAACTGAGAAAAACATCACAGATGTGCATGCATCTGTGAAGGGAAATTGTTGAATCACCACCTGTGAGTTATCAGAGGATGTGCAGATTAGTTACGGTTCAGTTCAGTCCATTATCATTGAAGATTTGGGTATGAGATACGTGTCTGCCAAGTTTGTGCCCAAACTGCTTTCAGCTGACCAATGAAAACATTTTGACAACTTTGCATAGGCCTCTGAGTGGGTATTGCCAAGCTTTTGAGAAAATTTGATGCAGATTTTCTGTCCAACTTTCTCTATCATAGTCATTGTGATGATCACATGCTACACACCTTCCTTCCAAGCACTGCTGTAAACAACGGAAGTGAGCTAGAATGTTAAAACTTAGTGTGCATGCACGGCAGAGTTCAAGGTCACTCTGCATGCTTTAGCTTTGATACTGTGCAACAGTCTGGATACTTATTGATCAGACCACGTAAAAATATATATACTTTTAATTTTGATGTTGATGATAATTTAGTTCAGTAGTATATCTTTCTAGACAATTCCCTAGGGAATTTTATGACCATCTTCATTTTAGACTTTTTAAAATCTTTATTTTTGTCCTTCGTTCTTGTTTTGAGAAGAAACCTAACTTCAAGCAACTTTTTACAGATCAATTTTTAGACACTACACTATTTTCTAAACCTGGCAAAGTATATAGGGGGTGAAAGGGGTGCAATAGAAGTTGTTTGTGGCATAGGATGATGAACATTAATACATAAAAAGTGGTGAGGTCAGATCTTAAGATGTTGAGCCTCATAACTGAGATGAAACAGGATGAAGACAAATGATGACATACTTGGACTAACTCATCCTACTATGGATAAAACAAATATCAAAAGAGAAATAATGTATGATAAGCACATATACCTGAATATGGGAATTTTAATTCATTATTTTCTTTCTTTCTTTTGTTATTGTTTTGCAAATACATTAATTGTTTGAAGAAATATAAAAGACAATGATCTGTCATATTTTCCTCTTTTAATTTTGCTTTTCTTTCTTCTGGGGTTGATAAATAAGAAGCAGTTAAGTGTTGAGGTAGATTTGATTGACTGAACATAAGTGAAAAATTTGTAGCCACAAATCATAGCTGTAGAGGCAGCCGAAAACTACAAGAACACACTAAGTCCATGTTGTCATAGCTTGTAGGAAGAAGAAGCTCCTGGTGTAAAATCTCTCACACAAAATAAGATTTAACAAAAACCAGTCTGGGCAAATTTAACAGCATTATACACCGTTATAATGCAAAAGAAAATGCAAGATTGAAATGTAGAAAATATAAAAATCAAAATGTAAAATTGCTAAAGAAAAAAGAGGAAAGTGGAAAAAAAAAAAACTAAGATTAAGAAATTTATTACCTTTTAAAACTTTGTTTTGGATTTGGTTTACAAGATTCTTTATGTGAGTTCGTGTGTTGAAGCATATCTTGTGTCTGGGGAGAGTCATTCTCTTTTAGTGCCTTATTATTTAACACACTCACCAGTAAAATTTTCACTCATTTACTCATTTAATTTTCCTAAAATTTTCATTGTGTCTTGCAACCTTTTCAATAGTTGTTGACTCTGTTATCCAAGCTGCGCTCTTTTTGTTTGTTTGTGCACATGTGTGTGGGTTAGTGTGTGTGTGCGTATGTGTGTATGTATATATGTATGTATGTATGTATGTATTCTGCATATTCATGTGTTTGTGTGTGTGTGTTTACATGTGTGTGTATGTGTGTACCTCTGTTTCATTGTGTCTGAGTATGTCTGTGTATGGGTTTTTGTGACTATGTACTGTGTCTGTATATATGGATGTGTGTCTCCATATCTGTCCTTGTGTGAAGTGAAGTGTGTGTGTATATGGTCACGTGTTTCAGTCTTCATTTGCATATGTATGTGTGTATGTGTGCTTGTCTGTTCATATTACCAATGTACCTATCTGTCTGTATGTCTATCTGTTTACATTCATATCCAAGTGTACTGTGGTGCAATGGAGGAAGAAGACAACAAGAAGCGAAAGGACAGAATGAAGCGTTGGACCTTACCTTGCCGACCGCAGTGGGGTACACGATCGCTCCTAATCAGAACACATCCTTCTCGTAACGTCGCTGTTTTCTCGCTGGCCCCACGTCCTAGTCTTCGACCGCGTGTCGCCGACTTCCGATCTGACCCTTCCGGTCTGGCTTCACCTCTGTTTGCCTCACCCCTCTCCACCACCATACATAGCTCGTCACAGCCCATAACACCACACGCCCCCCCCCC
>NC_068986.1:64445648-64446295 GCF_001194135.2 Octopus bimaculoides | reverse complement strand
TCTGAAGCACTGACAATCTTCCGCACATCCAAAACATGGCGTGGCATACCATCGACTGAGACGTTGTTCTTTGAATTGATGGAGGTTATAGTTCCTTTCCCCCATTGTGATGTGCACCGTGCATTTGGGGGTTTTACCCAAACTTCTTCCCCGATCTGCACGAAGGTGTGCTTTTCTTCTCCCTGGAGTCGCATCGATGCAATACACGGGTGCCTCCACTCGTACCTGAATATTGCCCTGTGTTGCACCGACTCCTCAGCCTGTCCTGACCTGGGCGACATATTGTACCAAAATACGGCCGCGATTGGTGAAATGTGGCCTCTCTCTGCCATGGTCTTGATGGTACAATGATGCCTTTTCACCACTCCATTTCCACTTGGCCGGTATGCCGCCCTGAAGAAGTGGCTGACCTGCCACCCGTCAAGCATTTCTTTCAGCACCTCCGAGCGAAATGCAGTGCCATTATCCAGCAGCAGCTCATCCACGGGGCCTCGTTCCAGGAATATCCCATTTAACACTCCTGCGATTTCCTCTGCAGTCCCCGTCTTCATCTCCCTCCATATGGCCAACCGCCCCGGTCCGCAACCAACCATTGAGAGGTACATCCCCTGCCGGTAGTGTGTTACGTCCACTGCCAGTAGTTTCCA
>NC_068986.1:64438115-64442726 GCF_001194135.2 Octopus bimaculoides | reverse complement strand
TTCTTATGGGCCGAAATAGCTTGTGGTGCGATGGAGGAAGAAGACAACAAGAAGCGAAAGGACAGAATGAAGCGTTGGACCTTACCTTGCCGACCACAGCTGGGTACACGATCGCTCCTAATCAGAACACGTCTTTCTCGTAACGTCGCTGTTTTCTCGCTGGCCCCATGTGCTAGCCTCCGACCGCGTGTCGCCGACTTCCGATCTGACCCTTCCGGTCTGGCTTCACCTCTGTTTGTCTCACCCCTCTCCACCACCACACATAGCTCGTCACAGCCCATAACACCACATATACATACATATACGTATACATATATATACACACACACACATACATACATCTACATAACAGCCCACTAACTATTCTACTTGTATATAAATATAAACTGTGGGTATGGGGGTATGATTACCTACTACATATATTTCCTATTTAGTACTGGGGATGTTTCATTTATGAGGACGTACTCCTGTATTTGTCTGAGTGTTGAGTCTTTTGGGTGCTTGGATAAAATGTGGATGTCAAGTTGACCCAGGTTGCCTCCATGCTGGTCCTTGGTATGGAGGACTGTTTTTTGTCGTCATATTGTCTCAAATGTTCATTTAGTGTTTCCGTAATGCTCCTAGATGTGTCTCCTATGTATGTCATGTTCATGTCTTTACAAGCACCTTCTATGCACCTTATGCTGCAGACTACATTTCTGGTTCTACAGTTAATGCCAGGGTTGATCCTACATACCATGCAGTTATCATTGGTGCATATGGTATTCTCAAATGGGTACATCCTACATAGTTGTGATCTGATGGAATTCCCTGGTTTTTCAACGATCTTAATGTTGAGTTTGGTCTCCTTCAGAGCTTTCCTAAATCTACAGGCTGGTTCTCCATGGGCTGTGGCCTCTGAAAACATTACACCTTAATATTTGTTGGTTTTGTACCATCTGTTCACCCTGCTTGCTTTGTCACAGGGCAGGCACCACTGGTTTCATTACATATAATGTTATCTAACTTCTTTCTAGCACCCTGTATACTCAAACCCTATCTTTTTGATCATACCCAGAGAATTGCATGTGGTGCATGAAATTCTGTATGTTTCTTTTTTTATTTCATAAGGTTAGCATAGTGGGGACACATTGTTCATTATCGTAACTAAGTCTGCTGTCAGTATGTTAATTTTCATGTTGTGTGACAAAGCTGAGTTCTTTGTGAACAACATATTTAGAAGCTATGGGTTTCATGTAATAGGAGTGGAGGAGGTGCACTCTGTTGTTTACAGCCTCTAACCAAAGTTTAGTATCAAGGACTGTTTAAAACTTAGAGTGTTAAATGAAATAACAAAAAGATAGTACAACTTACTGAAGATGATGTAGCCAAAGTACGTTTTCTTCTTGTAACAGGTTCCATCATGAAAGTTGGATTAATCTAGAAAAAGAAGTACAAATACATGGAATATGCATATGTATTTGTATATATAAATGACAGAAAAAGTTTTGTGAATTATGTAAAATTTTATTCTCAGTCATTAGAGGTTGAAACATTATCATTACTCAAATGCATGTGTGTGTATCAGAGAATGTGCATGTGTGTGTGTATTCATTCATTCCTATGTAAGGTTCCTACTCCCCACCATCTTCACATCTCATTCCTTTTTTCTCTCCTTCTCCAGAATTTCATTCTTTACACTGCCCAGAGGTACCTCTATGTCCTTTCTTTCTTTACATCTTAATTAACCTTCTCATCTAATTTCGTTCTATGTATGCATGTATTTTCCTCCAAGTATTATTCAAGTTCTTCTTAAGAGAATTCAAGCTGGTTGCTAATAATGCAACAAGACTTTTTGAGTCAAGAGAGTTTTTGATGCTTCTAGATATGTGGTTGAGTTGCACATGCTTTCGTGTGTGCATCTATTTACCTAAAGAATCTCAGATGGAAAATCTTTGGAATGTCTTACAGATCTTCCATGTGCCACAAATAGATTGGATTTGGAGAATCCGTGCCAGTTTCTTAAGTTCTTTTTTCACAAAACCAAGTATTTTTAGGGTTTTGTGTAGATTTGTAGGTACATATCCTAATGTACCTGTGATGATAGGTACAAATGAGAATTTGTAGTCAGAGTACAAGACCTATAAGTTCCACATTAATTCACCATAAATGTTCTCATTTTATTGGTACATTTACATCCACTGGGCAGCATGACTTTTGTTTCTTGCCCCACAGACAATATCAGGCTATTTTTATTGGAGTGTTCCACCAATATTCATTGTTTTTTAAAGGTGTGAATACATGATAGTTCTGACATGCCTTTGATGTAAATGTCAGGGTAATCCTTCCTGTGGATAGTACTGTAAATAGTACATGCAACCACATCAAGCTTCAGGAGCAGGTAGTATCTCATACACTTTTTGGAGCAGCTACTGACGATGTGAGTGATATCTTTGTCTCTCTTGTCCATCAGATATTTAGTAGCTATCTCCTGTTTCTGAATAGGGAAGACATATCTTTCTTGGTGGGATGTAATGTATCTATCATGGGTCCAGAAGAGGCTACTCTTCCTGTCAATGCTGTTGTTATCCTCTATCTCATGATATATGAACCCATGCATTGCTTTTTGCCTGCTTCTCCTCCAAGTTTCTGTTTAGGTAAGCCAGTCCAGCCTCCTTTGAGTTGCATGAGACAGTTGGATTCTCAGAGTATCTGCACAGCAGTTCTTCTCCATCTCTGAAGATGCTGTTGCTCTCACTTTTGAATATGCATGAAATGTACTCATTTCTTTCTTTATTGTTCAGCAGGTGTTGTCTGATTTATACAATATGACATTCAAAGGCTGTTTGAACTGATCATATGCCTCTACTGCCATCACCTTGTCTCATATAGATCCTATTGGTATTATTGTTAATGTGGAAGTTACCAGTGGTGGTCAGTACCTTTCTAGTTTTGATGTTCAGGCTGTGGATCTCATCAAGTGGCCAGTCCAATATCCCAAGAGTTGGTACTAGCACTGGCACTGAAAAAGCATTGTGAGATATGTTCTTCTTAAATGCAGATAGCTGTAGTTTTTGGACACATGGATCTCTTTGTTCTTGGGCAACCATCAGCCAATCTAGTATATCCAGCTCAGTGTCCATTGTTTTTTAAAATATGGTTGTGAAAATTTCCCTGTAGAACATGAACTTTTTTCAGTCTACTATTAGGTCTCTTGCAGGTGATTTTCCAATTGGAGTGTTTTAGGAGAGGTATTTACACAATACTCATTTTATAGTTTGTTTAACCATGTTGCATTATAATTATGATCTTTGTTTACATTCCAGATTCCCTGCCAGAACAACTCCAGGTTTTCCTGGAGAGGAGCATTTACTATCATGATGGTATTGCCTTTCATACTGCAATATATAGCTTGTGGATTTTAGACAAACTTGCGGTTTATCATTTTTCTTTCATGCAATTTTTTACAGTAACAAAGTTTTTCTCTTATCGTGTGTAGATTGTTTTTTGGGGCGATCAGTTTACTTGTGAGTATTTCTAGGTGGCAATTCCCATACAATTTGGAGAATGTATCATGCAGTCATAGCTGGTGATTCATGAATTCAGTTTTAGCTTTACAGTTGATGATAGCGTCCAACTGTCCAATCTTTTTCTTGACTCTATTGATGTTATTTTAGAGGGAGGTAATTCGTTTTGGTTTAGTATTATCCTTTAGATCGGTTTTCTTTGCTCCCACCTGTTGGTGCACAGTTATTGTGGCATAATATAGTAGGGTATTTATTGTCCAAAAGCTGGGGCTTTGAATTTGAGCTGTTTTTTCTCTCACAATTTTGCTGATTGCAGATAACATCAAGTCAGTAGGTTTTTTTCCCCAACTCATGTCGGTATCATTCTTTCATGCAGTACCTTATGTATATAAGTAGTGAAGTTCTGTTTGAACCTTGATGCAAGCCATAATTTTAATATTTTATATTCCTCACTTATTTTTGTGAGATCATAAATGTTTGCTACATGTCTGTGTTATGTTTGTTATTGTTATTTTTGTTTGTTATGTTTGTTATTGTTGTGTTCATTGTGGTTGTGTTTCTTATCATTCACTGTCTCTTCAGGGAAGAAATTTACTGTGATGTTAATATAAGAATTATCATTTGCACATTTTGACTGAGTGACTTTATTTGGTAGGGTGGTTTATCTCTTTTCAACAAATTTAGCTTACTGGTGTAATTGTTTCTCTGAAAAATTTAAGAATGTTGGGTATTTTTTATCCCAATGTTCTTTAAGCCTATTGAAGAATCTTCCCCAGTCTTTCTGTAGAAATAGTATAGCTCAAAAGTCCTCTGGAATTTTTCTTGATAATTCCACGATCCGCAATAGCTGATTCTGGGTTCTTTTGTTGCCATGGTGTATGTATAGTAATTTTCCACATGGTATGTATTTCACTGTTTGATTACTGCTATGATCTTTTTTTTAAAAAAGGGTGTTTCTTGTACTACGCTTGTATGAATGGTAAAAATTATAGGAGATAATGTTTATTATCTGGGAGAATGAACAGCCCTCAATACCAATATGTCTGTTTTCAATGCCATGATATATACACATACACACACACACACACACACACACACACACACA
>NC_068986.1:64432871-64438072 GCF_001194135.2 Octopus bimaculoides | reverse complement strand
ATATATATATATATATACATACAACATGCTTTTTTAAGTTTCTATCTACTAAATTGATTAATAAGGCTTTGGCTAGACTGAGACTGAATCTGAAACTACATAGCCATGCATGCTGTATATATATATTATTCTTTTTTTTTTACTTGTTTCAGTCATTTGATTGCGGCCATGCTGAAGCACTGCCTTTAGTCGAGCATTTGCTTGACCCCAGGACTTATTATTTGTAAGCCTAGTACTTATTTTATTGGTCACTTTTGCCGAACCACTAAGTTACAGGGATGTAAACACACCCGCATCGGTTGTCAAGCAATGTTGGGGGACAAAAACAGACACACATGCATATACATATACATATACATACATACATATATATATATATATATATATACACACGATGGGCTTCTTTCAGTTTCCATTTACCGAGGCTATAGTAGCAGACACTTGCCCAAGATGCCATGCAGTGGGACGGAACCCAGAGCCATGTGGTTGGTAAGTAAGCTACTTACCACACAGCCACTCCTGTGCCTATAATATATATATTTATATATTACTAAACGTTTCAACTACATGTACTTATCGCAATAGTTTCTCATATGCATACGTTCATCAGACACCACTCACACTATACTCTCAAAAACTTTAGTTTAAATAGAGGAACAGTTTAGAACCGGCACAAAGATAAAGCATGTCTAATGGAAAATACCACCTTGATAGGTGAAATAAAATAAAATAAAATAAAAATGAAAATAAAATATAAAAATGAGTCAACAGTACAATGTACAAATTGTTAAAATTGTGAAAATCTGGGATCATGTGATGGAAAATGAAAATAGGGATATCAAATTTAAATGAATTTGTAAAAATGAATATAAGGAAAAAGGTAAAACATTTTACAAAGAACACAAATTTCACAAATGGTCATAAATGTTGGCACAATACAAAAACCACATGATACACAAGCTATACAAATTAATATATACATAAACCGTGTAATTAGAAAAATCTACATCATTTTAAATATCATTTAAAAGCAAAGATACTTTACAAGGGAAAATGCTAGGATGGAAAAAAGTTGGTATAACTAAATTATAAAATATGAACAGATAAAATCATATAAAATGAATGAAAAATTTTGAAAAGGTTGAGAAAATATAGAAAAATAGTTAATTTCTTAATTTCTTATATATTTATATATATATATATATATATATATATATATATATATATATATATATATATATATATATATATATATATATACTAGCAGCTAAACCCAGTTTCACCTAGTCTGTTTGGATGATGTGGCTGTGATTGTTTTCGGTTAGGCATAATCTATAACAGTGTTTCTCAACCTGATCATTTCGTGTCCCGTTTCAATTTGATCCTCAGAAAATGGCTTCAGGAGTTGTGAAGAAAGAAATTGTATGTAGTCTGTTTGTGAGAGCTATTCTATAGAACATCTGTCTAATCATTAAAAGATTTATTTAATTATGAACATAGAAAGAAATTATACATTAATCACAATTTTTGTAAGCAGTTTTATCCATAAAAATTTTATTTGCAGAGAGCAGAAATTGAAAGATATATGAAATGGACGTGCATGTGTGTGAGTGTGGGTGTATGTGAGAGAGAAAGCAACTGGTGTTAATGGCAGAATAACATTTGAAATGCAAATCAGTGAATGAAAAATAAGTTCAGACCTCTACATGGTAGGTAGACCTGGTAGAAATAGCAGCCAAATCTCCCTCAAAACACCCTACTGTATTAATGTAAGAATTCTGTGTATTATGTGAAGAAGTTGATGTTAAGAATTGCTTTAACAGAAAATTAAGCTGTAAGAATGAACGGGAAAATTGTGTGTAAGAATTAATAGCAGATGTATCCAATTTAAGAAAAGTGAAGTATGGAATAAGTAATTGTTACACACTTATAGAAAAACAATTTATATTATAGAAATTGATACATACCTGTTGAAGATTAAAATGAGCTATTGTTTTTGACATGTATAATCATAGAGAAACTGAAAGACATGAAATGTCCGTTTGCGTGTGTATGTGTGTGTATTTTTGGCGGGATTTTTGGCGGGATTTTTGGCGGGATTTTTGGCGGGATTTTTGCATTTAGCAGGAGTTGGTTTGTTTTATCTGTCGATCAATGGCCAGACAAGTGAAAAGGGAAGGTGATCTTTTGAAGTGGGCATCGAATGAAGAGATATAGACAGCTTTATGACTGAACTTCTTTTGAAGTTGTGGTGAGGGGGGAGAATTGATGTGCATGCGTATGTCTGTGTGTGTGAGTGTGTATGTTTGATGGGGTGTGCGCAACAGAGAGAGTAATGTTGATGGTGTATGTGTATATGAGAGAGAGAGAGATAAATGAAATTTATCATTCAGTTTATTTATTTTTATAAGTACATATGTATGAATGGCTTCAGTGACACACACTTACATACATGCATGCAGGTTGTTTTAATCGATTTTCTCAGTAAGTATGGGGCTAGGAAAAAATAGAAAGCGCATTCCAGTCTATGCACCCGTCTCCACATGTGTGCTATTTTTCACGCGAATCCACCCAGCCGTTTGACTGTGAACCTCAAGACAAGAAAGAATACAACGCTCGGCCAACTTCAATTTATATTATAGATATACATCATGTTGATGGCCATCCACTTGTGACTGAAGAAGACCATTGCTGACCTTCAGGAACATTGTGCACTCTAGGACTAACTTTTATTTTGCATTTGCAGCTCCGTTGGTGGCTAATAAGCCCTACTCTTGACAAGCATACACGACTGCAAACATTGCAGATCAAGCTTTCCCCATTCACTACACCAGTCACGCACTTTCATGCAGCACGCTTAAGTTCTTCATGCTGAATACATGCTCTCGCAAAAGTGCCGACACCCCTCCTTAATCTGCTTCCTCTGTCTGTGACAATGACAGGCATTGTTCTCCCAGTCAGTCTCCTGCATATCACAGGCCTTTAATGAGGACTTGACACAGTCCTTAAATTGCAGCCTTGGTTTCTGCTGGGGTCTCTTTCCATTCACAAGTTCTCCATATAGCATCTGCTTAGGGATCCTGCTATCTTTCATTCTAATAAGGTGTCCAGTCCAACATAACCGGTGCTTATGCACCATCACCTCAATACTCAAGATATCAGCTGTCCTCAGGACCAGTGTGTCTGGAATTTTTAAAGTCTAGCCAACATTGAGAATGTGTCTGAGACATCTCTGATTTCCTAGTGCAGGCTGGAACATTACAACAGTCTGGTCCAGGCTAATGCTGAGTCCAAATGCCTTGCAAGAAGCAGAAATACAATTCATGAATATTTGCATGTCATCCACTGTATGAATGATTATGTCACAGTCATCTGCATAAAGGAGATCATGAATAATAGACTGGAGAACTTTTGAATTGGCAGCAAATCGGCGCAGATTAAAGAGGCAGCCAGAAAATCGGTATCTGACATATATTCCCAAAGAGCTAACCTTAGCAAAAGCATGAGTAAAAGCAGCAGCAAAGTACAAAGAAAAGAGAGTTGGGGCAAGGATGTTCCCCTGCTTAACACCATTCTCTACAGGAATGGGTCCCACCATGCCACCACCAACATTGACCCAAGCCTCCATCCCATCATGCAATGATTTAATTATAGAGCAAAGTTTCAGGACCATTCAGCATTCCTCGGCGTCTGAATATATATGATACTGTGAAGAAACATATATGATGCTGTGATGAGGAAAGAGCTTCAGACTCGCTTGTCCAGCATTAAAAATATTGCAGCATGGGAAGATTTTCGAGACCAGGTTCTTCAATGTGCTGCTGAAACACTAGGATATGCTACTGCCAGATACAGAGACTGGTTTGATGAAAATGATGCTGAAGTTCAGTGACTATTGGTGGTAAAGCACCATGCCCACAATGTATTGCTACACAGAGGACTCTCTGCTGTGCAGCGAAATCTAGCACTTGCCCAATATAGCAGTGTAAAATCACTACTGCAGCGATCTCTCAGGAAGATGCAGAACACTTGGTGGGAGGATCTTGCTTGTGATGTTCAGGCTGCTACTGATGCAAATGACAGCAAGAAGCTTTACCATCTTATGAAGCAAGCTTATGGGCCTAAAAGCTCCACATCAGCTCCTTTGCTTTCCAAGGAGTTTTCCACTCTGTTCACTAAATCAACAGAAATCACAGGTCACTGGATTGAACACTTCTCTGAACTCCTAAACCATGAGTCAGTTGTGGATGAAACAGTAATTGATACTATGCAACAAAGACCTGTCATCGGCTCCTTAAACTCCACGCCCTCAACAGATGAAGTAATGACATCAATAAGTAAATTGAATCTTGGTAGGGCACCTGGAAAGGATGGAATTCATGCTGAGGTCTTGCGATTTGGTGGTGATTACATCATACAATCTTTTTATGAACCTGTTAGTGTAGTCTGGAGGGATGGTGCAATGTCTAAGGACTGGAAGGATGCAACTATTCTTCCTTTCTATAAAGGAAAAGGTGCTAGAATAATGTGTGGCAACTACAGAGGTATTGCTCTATTATCAGCTGCTGGCAAGGTTCTAGCAAATGTTCTTCTTATCCATTTGAATGGGAGTCTCGTAAATGATGTCCTATCTGAATCTCAATGTGGCTCCCGATCTGGTAGAGTGTGTGTGTGGGGGGGTGTATTTGGTGGTATGGCTGAGTGAAAAGTTCGCTTCCTGATCATGAATTTTGGGTTTCCATCCCAATATGCAGCAACTTAACTACCATAGACTCTGTTCGAATCCGTACTTTGTGAGTGGAATTGAGAAATTGGCAAACGTTGAAAAAGTATGAAGAGTGGCTATTGCAGGGGTTAAATTTAATAAGTTCGTCGAATGGTCGGTCTGTATCAGCTCCAGTCTTGTCACGTATTGTGTTACACTGATTTGATTTGTGAATGATGTTTAAGCTGCACGTGACGGCGAAATACTCAACCACATACAGTTAATTTAACGAGTTTTACATTCATTCAATCGAACAATTGAAGATTTATCGTCGTCATCGACGGAGGATTCGTCACATATGCGTATACGTAAGTGTGAATATGTGTGTGCGAATGTATGTGCATGTATGTGTGTGAGTAAGTCTCTGTGTGTGTGTCTGTGTGTGTGTGTGTGTGTGTGTGTGTGTGTGTGTGTGTGTGTGTGTGTGTGTGTGTGT
>NC_068986.1:64427880-64432803 GCF_001194135.2 Octopus bimaculoides | reverse complement strand
GTGTGTGTGTGTGTGTGTGTGTGTGTGTGTGTGTGTGTGTGTGTGTGCGTGTATGTGTGTGTGTGTGTGGTGTGTGTGTTCGTGTGTGTCAGGCACTTATTTTAGGAATCCATCATATACTCGGAAATGGCATCTGTCATGTGCGACTGAACCAGCTTGTTATTATGACGCAGTTTTTCACAATTCTGTAATATTCATTCCTGTGGAATATATATTACATAAATCATTTTTTAATCGTGTATATACATATAAATAGTGTCCAGTTGCCGTTTTGTTTTTCGTTCTCCACCTCTTTTATTTTCCCATACACTTTGAGTTAGAATTACAATTATCGCTAAAATATCTTGGCATCGTTTATACCTTAAAATGAACATGAATACTGGACATTGTATAGCCGGAACAGAGCTTGTTTTGCTTTGTTGATTTTTTTATTCCCCTGCCTTCCCACACACACAACTCTCCGCTTTTGCGCATTGCAAGATAGTCTTCGTGGCTATCTGAAGATAAATATGGTCTTTGTGATTATTTGAAAGCAAATTCGAAATTACAATTTATTTGACCTTTCGGAAAGCTTTCATTTCTCTTGTATTTTCCTATATATTTAAGGCTATAAATACGGTTATCATAAAAAATGTCTTGCAATTGGATATATTTTGAAGTCAATGTGGACCTTTGATATTCTGGAATAAGAATACAATTCTTTTCTAATTATTTTGTACTTTCTTTTACATTGTAATATATTCTTTCCTGTTATTCCCATGTAAATATAGTCTTTGTGGCAATTTACATGAAGATATATAGTTTTAGTCGCTATTTACAGGTGAATGGTGAATTCGCCATCTACTTGTATATTCAGATGCAATTATCTTTGTGGCTAATTGCACCTCAATATAGCTTATGTGGGTCTTTTATTAGTAAGTGAATCATTTTTGAGGTTATTTTCCGGTAAATATTTTCATGGTCGCATATAGTCCTCGTAGTTAATTGCTAGACTTCGGTTATTTACAGTTAAGTAGAATTTACAGTTAAATATAATCTTTGTATTTGTTTACAGTTAGATATAGGTCTTGTCCCATTTGGCGGTAAATGTTATCTTTGAAGTTATTTACAAATAATTATAGTATTTGGTGAATATTTACCTGTAAATATAGCTATTGTAGCTTATGAAGCAAACTATAATTACTTTTTGTTATTTGCAGCCAAATATGTTCAAAGTTACAAACAATTTAACGGTTAGGAAAGTGTTAGAGTCGGGTAATTACATCCCCGTTAACATATACAATTAAGACCTTGAGCCTCGCCAGAGGCTCTTCTGTGCATTTACTAAGTATATTTCATAGCATTGTTTCTTCTAACGTTGGTGTTCTCTACAATGGAAAAAAAATCCGCTTGATGAAAATAAATTAGAACACCTATATCATAGAGATTCTATTTGAATACATTGAAGCAATGTTTGCATGAAAATCGTTCGTATGTTGTAATATGAAATCAGAGTTAGGTTATCTTCTTGCAAAAGTTTTTCATGTTATTGCTACTGCCGTTATATCTTTTGATTAATCGATGCACTTGCCGCGGCAGTGTAATCGAAGTGGCAAACGTTTAAAAAGTATGAAGAGTGGCTATTGCAGGAGTTAAATTTAATGATTACATCCAGGGTTATTTTTTTTTAAATACATGTTTGCAAAGGACTTCCGTTAACGCATGCACAATTCTCTACAGTAACCGGCCGGAGTTAGCTGCAGCATATCTTCGCACGCACTTAGCACACTATTATATATATAACATAGTACTATACGAATACGTTTGTATATTTTTAGAGTTGCATTTGCATATACGCATGCACACGCATATACGTATGTGTGTGTGTTTGTCTGTGTGTCTGTGTCTGTCTGTCTGCCTGTCTGTCTGTCTGTCTGTCTGTCTGTGTGTGTGTGTGTGTGTGTGTGTGTGTGTGTGTGTGTGTGTGTGTGTGTGTGTGTGTGTGTGTGCGTGTGTGTGACGTTTTATTTTCCACCTTTATGTATTCACTTGAGATATGTCTTTGAAAATTAGGCCAGTCACCTAATGTATACGACGTTACATTCTATATTGACTAGTATGACACTGAGGTAGACAGACATTACTCCGTCTTTATGGCATGATTTAATGCATCTCGGAGTTTCGTCCACGGTACATGGTTTAAAGATCATAAGTGATTAATGCTGTAATCGAGGCTGAAAGGCAGGAGATACGGTAACTCTCTAACACCGAAATATTAACTATTGTTTGAATTATACAGTAAATGTCAAGCATTAATGAAGTAGAAATCATTTCTTGTATCCGATAGTTAATATTTATTGTTTTAATTTGTTATGCACAACATGCCGTGTCTGCTCAGAGTTCATCTCCTATCCTCTATTCAGTTTGCTTGAATTCTGTAAACATACAAATACATTTTTACCAACAAGTACTGATACCACGGTTGTTATTGTCGTTGTTTCCAAGTACGCCCTAAATTAAATGAGCCTGTTTCAGCATGGCAGAAACTTTACAAAGTCGAATATACTACTCTTTTTATTTTTTAAGACGGCAGGGTATGAATTTGAGGGATATATGACTGTTATTTCTAGCATTATATTGCTACCGTTTCCTTGTTCCATGATTTTTATATTATTGTAATCCTTAGATTTGTTGCTGTGTGTATGCGTGTAATTGCCACCACAGCAACTAAATCTATGACTTGGCTTTGCTTCTCGGTTGAATTCATTTTATTTTACACACGCTTCTAATCTCCGTGCCCTACGAAATGCATTAGCATAACGACATATGATTTCTACTGTTTAATAAACCTGAAGCTTGCGTTAATTCAAAAGACATCAATAACCGAATCATAAGTGATTAATGCTGTAATATATTTCACCTCATTGTAAAATATCCTAAGTTTTATGTGCAGGACCTTCAACTTTAAGAGCTAGTTATTATTTACGCAAACACTAACAGGTTTCTGCTTGCTTTAAGGGTTGGTTCTGTTACGTAATTTACAACTGTCCTTTCATTGACAACATTGGATAATATTTCATTTAGAAAGGAAAATATAAAAGCTTGATGAGAATAAATTAGAATACTTAAACTACATTTTTTAGATTCCCTTACAATGCATTGGGACAGAGGTCGCTTACAAATCGGTTGTGTTTGTTGTATGAAATCAGAGCTAGAATGTCTTGTTGCTACAGTTGTTGTTATCGTTGTAGCTATTGATGTTGTAGCTGTTTTGCTGCTGTTATTATTTGTTTTATTTTATTGATACTCTAGCTGTTATGGTAGTGTTACTCGAGTAGTGAACGCTCAAAGAATATCAAGTAGGAACATTGCAGATGTTTAATCTCGTGAATATAATTTATATAGCAATTAGTAAACAATAAAGAGCTTAGTTAAAAGTTTCTAAGGAACCAATCACTGGATCACGACGTCTCTGAGTCAAGAAACCCGATGCAAGGAACATCTTTAGTAAAGTACCGTTTTATTTTTGTTTTATTTATTTATTTTTGTTTCATTATTTCAATTTTTCGTCGATGTTTATACACTACGCTGATATATAAATCTACAATGTGCATACTGAGGTGTGTGTGTGCGTGTTTGTGCATATGTGTGGTGTATGCGTGTGATGTCTATGTATATCTATACATGTTTTCAAACATACACACACAAACACGCGGGCGCTCATATATACGCACACAAAACAGGTTTTTGCACAGTTTACGTATACCAAGTTCCATTCACAAGGTATTAGTCAACCTTCGGCTATAGTAGAAGTAGAAGACATTCGCCCTAGTGCGCCCATATTTGTTGATATTCTTATGGAAGTTATTGTAAACGTTTCTAATGTTGGTTTCAAATTTTGGCAAAAAGCAGCAATTTCAAGGGAGGGGGTACGTCATTCACTTCTACTCCGGTGCTCAACTGCTACTTATTTTATCGACCCCAAAAGGATGAAAGGTAAAGTTGATCTCGTTGGAATTAGAACTCAGAACATAAAGATTGGCGAAATACCGCTAAGCATTTTGCCCGGTGTGCTAACGTATCTGACAACTCGCCGCGTTAAAGGTTTCTAATATTGATTTCGCAATAATGGAAACCTCTATAATTTGCGGAGGAACATAGTCGCACGGGTCAGTGAGTTGATTTTCGTGTATGGCTTATACTAATTGTATTGATTCTAGAGTTGATGAAAGATGCAGTTAGCCTCAGTGGAATTCCAATCACAACATACAGGGATAAAACGAAATACTGTGAATCGTTTTGTTCGTCGCTCTACCGTACGTACTCTCTAACACCTCCAGTATTTAGTAAGGTCAAAGATAACTTTGCTTTTCACCCCACGAGAGTTACCAATCATCTACTGGGCTAGATTCAATGGATTTTTCTTTAATTTAGGACACATAATCTTGGATAAATGTAGATATTAACATTGAAGTAATTGTTATGACGAAGTGCTTGCTTTTGTTGCTGGCGATGGTGTATTGGTTATATTGGTTTCAAATTTTGGCACAATGCCAACAATTTCGGAGGAGGAGCAAAGTTGATTAAATCGACTCCAGTGCTCAACTGGTAGTTATTTTATCGACCTCGAAAGACTGAAAGCCAAAGTCAGCCTTAGCGGAATTTGAACTCCGTACGTCAACACGGAGAAAAATACCGCTAAGCATTTTGTCCGGTGAGCTAACGACTCGCCACCTTTATTTGTGCTTATATTCTTTTCTACTCTAGGCACAAAGCCCGAAATTTTTTTGGGGGGGCAGTCAATTAGATTGACCCCAGTACGCAACTGGTAGTTAATTTATCGACCTGAAAGGATGAAAGGCAAAGTCGACCTCGGCGGAATTTGAACTCAGAACGTAAAGACAGACAAAATACCGCTAAGCATTTCGCCCGGGGTGCTAACGA
>NC_068986.1:64425593-64427858 GCF_001194135.2 Octopus bimaculoides | reverse complement strand
GTTAATTTATCGACCTGAAAGGATGAAAGGCAAAGTCGACCTCGGCGGAATTTGAACTCAGAACGTAAAGACAGACAAAATACCGCTAAGCATTTCGCCCGGGGTGCTAACGATTCTACCAGCTCGCCGCCTTCATTTGTGGTTATATTACCGTTAGAATATTGTTAAAGTTGGTCCTAGTGCTGGCGATCGTGGTTACAGTGAAGGAGAGTGTGATCATGATTGTGAAGAGGACAGTATTGTATCTGTAATACATATTCCATGTGGATTAAAAAGCCGTCATTCTTGTTAATATTTAATGTGGATTCCCTTCAGTATATTTTATAAATGATAAATTTATACAGTTTTCTGTGTTCTAACTGACGAGTTATATATTACTATATATATTACTATTGAGTTTGAATACGATATATTTGATAGCATATCAGTTTAATGGTTTAGTTAATATTACATTTTATGTCAGTAGACACTGTAGCTTAAGTGGCAAGCTCTCTTTCACGATTCTTGATCGTTGCTGTTATATTTTTTCTGACACGCTATGAAAAGGACATTAACGTTTATAAAACCCATGAAGCTACAGTTCCTGAAGACAATATGAGTATATTTACGACGTATATATTTGAGTAAATATTTACGCAGAAGATATGGGTAAATATTTGATAAACAAACATCATTATCCTTTATTCCTCTGAACACAAAAAGGCAGAAGGTCACGGATGGAACACCTCTGATGAAAGATCCTCTCAATCAGAGATGACCTGACGTTAAACTGCTACTACTATTACTGCCACTGCTGCTGCTGCTACTACTACTACTACTACTACTACTACTACTACTACTACTACTACTGGTGCTGCTACTTACATTAATGCATTTACGTACGTACTGCATAATAAGTCTTGTTCGTAAACATGGCACCAATAAGCTTCGTAATAGTCGTAAATGATCAATTAACTGAGTCGTGGACTGTCTATTGTCCATATCGTGCCACCACTATTGTTCTGCGTAAAAAGGCCAAAACGCTTAATTACCGACGATCCAGTTCGCCTAACTTTTAAATAGTTTCATGGATATTCACAGCAGTGAGATGTCCAAAAATGGACATGTTTTGTATGCTTTCAGTGCTGTTGAGACATCTTGACTGCAGTTTATAAAGGTAGGACCATATTGACTGACATACAATACACACAAAAGAAAATGAAGTCTCTTGAGGTGACTTACGAGACACTCCATTGCCATTGGCGTTTCAGATACAAAATAATCCCACGTGTTTTTATAACAGCGCTTTATCCGCTTATATCTTTGGAAAACAGAAGTAAACATCATCCCTATCAGACATAAAAAGGAACATTCTAATACCTTACGACTTTAGCTATCGTTGCCATTTTATACCAAATCACTAACCTGTTGATATATATTTATTTATCGCATTGATACGAGGCTAGAAACTTTCTAGGGGAATGATACAGACCGTTTAACCAACTTCAGAATTGGCCAGAGTACTTAATTGGTAAACTCTAAATCGTAAAAAAAAAAAATTATAAGTCTACTTTGGTCGAATTTTAACTCAGATCCTAGAGGGTTGGGAAATATTTATGACAGAATCATCCATCTGTATGTTCTGAGTTCAAATACTGCTGAGGTCGACTTTGCCTTTTGGGGTTCATAAAATACGTACCAGTTGAGCACTAGGGTTAATATAAACGTCTAATCTACTTCCCCAAAAGTTGGCGGGCAAATTCTTAGCGGCATTTCATCCGTCTTTACTTTCTGAGTTCAAATTCCACCGTGGTCGACTTTCCTTTTCATCCTTTCAGAGTCGATAAAATAAGTACCAGTTGAGCAATGGTCGATGTAATCGACTTAACCACTCCCCAGAAATTGCTGGCCTTGTGCCAAAATTTGAAATCATTTTCATTATTATTGTTGATAATAATAATGATTAAATTTTCCCATTCTTTTGATCTTTTATTTATTTTTTTCATATATATATATATATATATATATATATATACACTTTTACTCTTTTACTTGTCTCAGTCATTTGACTGTGGCCATGCTAGAGCACCGCCTTTAGTCGAGCAAATCGACCCCAGGACTTATTTTTTGTAAGGCTAGTACTTATTCTATTGACCCTTATGCCGAACCACTAAGTTACGGGGACGTAAACACACCAACATCGGTTGTCAAGCGATGTTGGGGGTACAAACACAGACACACAAACATATACACACACACACACACACACACACACACACACACACA
>NC_068986.1:64422645-64424222 GCF_001194135.2 Octopus bimaculoides | reverse complement strand
ATATATATACACATCCATACGTGTGTGTGCATACATACATATATATATATATATGTATGTGTGTGTGTGTATACATACATACATACATACATACATACGTACATACATACTTACATACATACATACATACATACATACATACATACATACATACATACATACATGCATATATTCTTCGCAATTTCTCATAAAACTGAAAAGACCCGAATAAAAAACTGAACGTAAACAAAAGGGCTGAAACACACCCTTCGTGCCAACTTGTACATAACCCAGCCTACAAATGTATACAGTGTGTCTACAGGTGGGAGTCGTGTGTTTAGATAACGCAACGTCTCTCGCCCTCCTACATTATTTGATATGTTTGCTTTCTCACTTATCATTTCATAAAGCGAAAGTTATTTCGAGGTGAAACTCTATGAAGAAAAAACTTTTGATATCTGGATGTTTACGTGTGTATTGCATATGAAAAACCTTTTCATTCTCTTGAATTTCTTCGTTGAATTTCTTTGTTATGAAGTCAATTGGATTGCTGTTGCTGGCGTTGTTGTTTGGGCTCTAGTTAGTCTTCATTCCTTCTGATCAAAAGTATTCCAGCTGTGACAATTCTGCATTTTAGGAACATGTTTGAGTAAACTAACTATGCGTCCTTAGGCAGCTTTGACTACTATTTCTAGTAAGTTGAGCGACCACACGAACAACATTGATTTATTTTACCCGTGAATGATAAAATAATTACCAGTCAAATGCGAATGTTCGTTTTAAATGGCTGCTCTCTCTCCCAAACTGTGCGTCCGTGGACCTAAGTCATAAATCATGGTAAACACAGTAACAACAATGAGCCCAGATAGAAAAACACGTTCAAAATTCATAGTTTTATGCTTTGTTCTTTTCCCAAATATCAAACATACAACTGTGAGCTATTACCGGATTTATAAATAAACAGGGTCTAAGTTTATAAATAGAGCAAGAAATAGGTGCCTGATGAGCTGAAAATACGAGTTGTTTTTCTTTTTCAATTCCTGACATTTTATTTATTTCTAATTTATTTATTTCATCTATGCTACAAAATGGCTTTGAGAACAGAATGATTGTCATAAAATCAATTTTGTGATCGATTGGTAGAACTGATAGATCATCGAAAAAGAAACTTATGGTTTTTAATACGCCCATTTGTCTTCTGATTTAAAATGCCGATGAAAAGCAACCATCTGGAGGTTGGGAAATCAATCACTTTGTGCTTCTGTAGCAATACCTCTTCATTCTTGTGTGAGATTTGCTCCACTTAAAATTTTATGGTTCAGCTCTGTAAACCAACGAAATACTCGAATAACAGAAATAACCTATATTTTTGTACCATGGTACTTATTGCACATAGCGTTGCTAAATATTTGTTCCACATCAAATCATTTCGTATAATAATCGATAAACTAAATAAGAACGAATGCACGGGCACTGTTTACTTGCTACTACTGCTAGTGCTGCTGTTATTGATGATGATGATGATAATGAAAATCATAATCATGATCATTATCATGATGAAGATGAGGATGATTACCACCACCACGAGGGAGGAGGAG
>NC_068986.1:64405626-64422635 GCF_001194135.2 Octopus bimaculoides | reverse complement strand
AGGAAGTTTGCCATAGGCACGCTCCGATGACTGAAGACAGTAAAAGAGGAAAAGAGTATTAAGAAAATAAATAAGATTCGTGATTGTTTGGTAAGTTTGCATCTCAACCACAAAGCTCAGAGTTCAGTCCCTCTGCACGCCACACACACACATATATATGTATGTGCGTGTGTCTTCGTATCCGCTTTTTTCCACCACCACCGCTTGACAACCGGTGTTGGTGTGTTTACGTACCTGTAACATAGCGGTTGTGCAAAAGACACCGACAGAATGAGTTCTGGTCTTTACAAAAATAAGTACCGGGATCGATTCATTTGACTAAAAACTCTTCAAAATATTGCCCCAGCGTGACCGCAGTCTAATGAATGAAACAAGTAAAAGAGGAAAAGATAGTCATGCTGTAACCTGCTATTCAGTTTCATTTCATTTTACCGTCCCAGCTGTAAAGATCTTCTTCATATCTATATTTTGAGCTAATTAGTTGTCAATATTAGCGCTGTCCTTCAGTACATTCTCAGACAGTAAAGGAATATATTTGGTAACGGTTGTTCTTTTTATAAGTCGTTTACTAATGGTAAACACGTAATATGCATTTCAAAGACGTTCATAAATACGTGTATATATACATACATATGTGTGTATATATATATTAGACAAAAACAGATAATAAAGCCATGGCTGTGAGGAGTTTTCAGGACATTTATAAGGAAATATAGTCTTACAGCTGTTTCTGGGATATTATGGATATCCCTTCATCAGAGACGATGTGAGCGAGGTAAATGTTTGAGTTCGAAATAAGGAATTATTATGGAAAAGGAGGAGATATGGAAAATAGAGGGAAATAAGAGAATGAAAATAGAAATAACATATAAAATATTGTTCGGGAGGGTGTTTATATGGTCGAAGGTTGTATGTGTTGGTGTTACTATCGCTTCGGTATTTTTGATTGTCGTGGAAGAATGCTTTCCATCGTATTCTTCAGATGAGATCCTTAGTTTTGGTGAGGCACACAATCCCAAACAATATTTTATTGGCTTCTACTGAGCTGAAAGAAAGTTCTTTTTATGTCCCTCGGTAGGCAACCAGGGTTGCTGAGTGTGCGAAAAAGGATGCAAGAGTTACGGAATAGAGTATGGCAAATCTAGGCTACATATGTTTCATAGCGAATGGAACCTCAGAAGTGGTAAAATCCAAGTGAGGTGTATACAGCCGGCTACTCTTCAAGCCAAGGATATCTTGATGAGATTAAAGGCTACATTTTCGCAAGGAGGTACATGTTGACGCATCGATTCAATCAGAATGTGTGGAGGGCACAGTATGTGAAGGGTATATAAATGAGGGGAGAAATAAGTAATTGAAGGGAAGAAAGAAGAGAAAAAAATTAATAAATAAGTAAAATGAGATAAAATATAGGGGAGTGAGAGAAAGGAGGAACTGGACAGGTCGGTGGCATATATATGACAACATTGCTTTATAGTGCTGAATTTTGGACTTTGTACCGAAAGCACATTAATCAGCTTGACGCTTTTCATATGCGATGCTTGCGTATTATCTCCAATATAAAACCAAGTGACCATATTCATAACAGTGAGGTACTTACAAAATGCAGCATGGCAGGTATTGAAGCTACCCTCATTAAAATACAGGTTAGATGGTCAGGTCATCTCACACGTATGAGTAATATCAGAATTCTGAAGCAACATCTCTTTGGCCAATTCTCAACAGGAAGGTCAATTGGAAGGCCACACTTGTGCTTCAAAGACAAACTAAAAGACAATCTGAAGCGATGCAACATTCCCTTTTGTTCCTGGGAAAACAAAGCATCAGAACGCAGGACCTGGCGCCAGTCCTGCTTCTTCTCAGTTCAAACATTTGAGCAAAATCAACTCGAACACCAGGACCAATTTCGTGCAAGTATGAAGACACGCTGGCAAAACACTGCTCCTCACCTTGCTTGACTTTGTGGTATTTGGGGATGGTCATGTTGCCAGTTTAGCCAATAAAATCACACGCACTATATATTTGGTGTTAATTTGCTTCAGCTTTATTTTACATTAATCGTATTTCGGCCAGAGTTCTTTCGTCACACTTCTGTGACCTCATCAGTGGTCCTTTGCTTTCTTCTTTCTTATTTGTGTGTCTTTCCTTACTAACGATCAGTCATTTTGTATTTTGTATTCCTATTGTATGTGTTTTTATTTGCGCATACGTATCCCCCTATGTGTGTCTATGTTTAGTAAGTGCGTGTGTGTATGGGGGGGGGGGTTGCCTGTATTATCTGTATCCCCTGTTTATACACGTTCGTTTAATTTGTTTATGTGTTTATACCTACTTATTATTTTTTCTATTCTTTCTTTTTTGTTTGTATTTAATTTAATTTTGTTAACGTATATAGTTATTTAATTCCATTTGTTTATCTGTGTATTGCATTATATTTTGTTCATATTGTTATCAGTTTATGGGGATTTTTTTTCTGTCATATGTTGTGGTGTGTTGGGGATGTGTACTAGTGTTCCATTCCAGTTTCCTGGAAACATACATATGTACATATGTACATACATATGTACATATGTACATACATATGTACGTATATATATATCTTTTATATTTTACTTGTTAGACTGTGGTCATGCTGGGGCACCGCCTTGAAGGATTTATCGACACCAGTAATTATTATTTTTTGTAAAGATTGATACGTATTCTATCGGTCTATTTTGCCGAACCGCTAAGTTACAGGGACGTAAACAAACAAACGCCGGCTGTCAAGCGGTGGGGAGGAACTAACACAGGCACAAAGACACACACGCACGCACACATACACACACACACACACACATATGACGGGTATCTTTCAGTTTCTGTCAACCAAGTCCACTCACAAGGCTTTGGTCAACCCGAAGCTAAAGTAGAAGACATTTGCCCGTGGTGTCACGCAATGGGAAGGAACCCGGAACCATGTAGTTGTGAAGCAAGCTCTTACCACACAACCACGCCTTATGTTTGGAAGCGAGCTTCTTAGCCATACTACCATGCCTGCGCCACTATGTAAACTAACATTGCAAGCACCACTGAATGGCAACTATCGTAGAACGAAACTTAAATATTTTGCCAATCAGATCAGTGATGCGGTGTCAGTTCCCAGTTGAAGCTAATTAACTATCGTATGTATCGCAAATGCTCACAGGGAAGGTATAATACTAAAAAAAAAAAACCCTCAAAATGTCAAACATTCTTACAGTATCCCCTTGTTTTACCTTTAAATAGCAGTTTTTAAGTCTAAATAATCGCAAAAACACTTACTGCAACCCATTCTACTATGTACAATAGATTTTCTGTATGATACATATTTAGATACGAAGACTAGACAGTTAGCAAGCAAAGGTCTTTATGAAATGCAAATGACAGATTTAAAAGTGTAGATATCTAAGGTGATAAACTTATAAGCCACTGGCCAGCTGGTGTCTCAGCGATGACCTCATAAATAATGACATAAACACGAAGCAACAAAATATATTGAGAAAGAGAAATAATGGTTTACGGGGCTTATATGTTTCCAAAAGGTCAAATATCAGCATATTTACTCAGATGAGAGAGTATTCGGACCAACGAGCTGGCCTTTGCCCCAATCCTGCGCGAACTGCGGCCTGCAGGACTTTCTGAGGTATCACACCTAAACGAAAATTTACCTCGGATTTTTTAGTAGCGCAGCCTGCTACTACTACTACTACTACACACACACACACACACACACACACACACACACACACACACATATATATATATATATATACATATACGGACATAAATACACGTAAGCGTGCGCACGGACATACATATATACATACATATGTATTTCTTGCTGCACAAGCTGCAGAGATGGTTAACTCACTCGCTCCATCGAATCGACATTGCCTGTATAGGTGCACGGCGTGCTACTCGTCAGAGTCGAAATGATCGCAGAACAACGTAAAATGAAGTGTTTTGCTTAAGAACACAACGCACCGCCCGGTCCGGGGAGCGAAACTACAATCTTGCGATCATGATTGTAACACCAGCTACTAGGCCATGCACTCACACGATATACATGCATACATACATGATGAAATACATGCATACATACATCCATCCATCCATCCATCCACCCATCCATCCATACATACATACATACATACATGCACACATACATGTACATAAGCTTCAAGCATACATACGAACACAGTTCATATGCTGAGTTGTATAAAACTTAAGACTTTTCTCAAGTTCATGTGAGTCTTCGCCAATCTAAATTCCAGAGATGGAACTTTGTTTCTTTGTTCGAAAGCAGCTCTTTTTTATAGGAAGAATTTAAATAATTACAAAAGAAAGATTACACACACACACACACACACACACACACACACACGTACATAAATACATACACAGATGCGTACGAACATCCACATACACACACACACAAACAAACAAACATACATACATACATACATATGTGGTGAGATGTTCACAGTTTTATTGCATATAAAGTCGTTGTTATATAGTGAAGGGCTTGTTAATTAGCTTTTCTCGTGAAAACAAGCATTTATGTAAAGAGGGTAGTGGTGGAATTTACCAAAACTATCATCATCTCCAGCTGTAAAGTATCATTCTAAGGAGTTGTTCAGTAATGTGGTGTGTGGCTGTTGGTAAAGGGACAAGTAAAGTTTGATAATTCACCCGTACTGATACGTATTATTTATATGCCTGTACACATTATGTCCAAATTAATGAGTTATAGAAAGATGAAAGCGCGTTTCTATCAAGATCACGACATCAACATTTACATCTTCCACTAATGTCAGAACTGCTTATTTTTTTTATCGTCATTTTGTAAACATATGTTTAGAACAGCGAAAGGGTTTCAGGATATTTGCCTACATACTTCTTTGCCTTTACTTCCACTAGGTTATCAGAATGATATAATGTAGTGTAGTAGCGGTAGTAATACAGTGAATCTACAATAACTAAAATTATATATGTGAATAAACAAGTGAGCTTCTGCTGGTCTCAAAGAAGATTTCTTTTTGTCATTTATAGACATCTGTACTAATTCAACATGATGCCTGCATAATAGCTTCTGATACACTAAATAAATACCAAAACAGCGAAACAACCGCAAACGTATGGAATACTGTATTCACTCTATCCACGTCTAGTTATGCATTCTAATGATTTAATTACTAATTATTTAATCATTTAGGTATATTAGGATACCTAGGTAGAGGCTAGAGTGGATTATTGCCTCAGGTATATAGAATGCGTGGCCTAAGTTTGATTTCCAAAATCAGATTGCTCTGCTTAAGTCGCTAATTGTCTGAAAATTGGCATAAACACCCCACAATATACACATAACTTTCTATAGTGATTTTGTGGCACGAAACAAAGCAGGCCTAGCCGTCCACTCAAGAAAGCACATCGCAAATAATCCACATGCACTCAAGCAAACTGAGTCCTCAACTTCTTCCATTTGCCAAAAGGTTTGCAAGGCACCAACAGGCCTCAGGGGACACATTTGTGTCCATAGAACATGATCAATGCTTTATCTTTCTGAACTCTCATTTGTCGTTCACGATAAGGGAATCCACTATGTGTGTGTGTGTGTGTGTGTGTGTGTGTGTGTGTGTGTGTGTGTGTGTGTGTGTTTTGTTGTTGTTGTTGTTGTTTCGCTGGTTCGCTGCGGAAAGCACCTGCAGGAATAACCCCTCATTGTATTGGGTGTTAAAATATCTGAAAGTCATAGACAGGCGAGACAACTCACTCCAGATCCAAATTGTCATAGACTAGCGATTCAGTTCGTCCCTGGTTCTGTTCAGGTAGTGAGTTTATAAGCTACAAAAATGGTGAAATATCGGCATCCATTCCTCCTGAATATGGATCTGGGGCGAGTTGTCTCGCCTGTCAATGACTTTCAGATATTTTAACACCGAGTGCAATGAGGGATTCTTCCTGCAGGCGCTTTCTGCAGCGAACCGGCGAACAAACAACACACATACACACATTGGGCACGTGCAGTCGATTATATATATGTATATATATATATATTAAAAGAAATCAATATCATGATGATCTAGACAGTTTTCTAGAGTCAGTTTCTTTCTGAAACGAGTCCACAACTCAATTTTGATTCATGGGTGTAACCATTTCCTTTCTATTACCTAATATACTTTGGAGAGGTATAATGCATAAGTCCAATTACTCCTCTCTATAAATTTGATTTGTGTTATTCGAGTAAGAAATTAGTATTTGGTTGCTATGTGGGAAAATATACTAATAAATATATTTTCTCACGCTTTTCAGACCAGATTTGGCAAATTTAGCCCATAACAAAACGAAAAATTTAATAAAATTCAGAATATAGTTGTATTTTTGTCACATACAAAAAACAGACATTAAATTTATAAGTGGAGAACACTTCCTATTGTTATTTTACCAAAACACAAAAGAATTTTTGCTAAATGCTATCACACGCAGGAAAAAATCCGCTCTGAAATCTTTTGTATTGCGACAAAACTATAATTTTAGGCGTGTTTTCTTTCTTTAATCTGTAATAAAGAATATATGTTTCATCAATGCTGGAATATACATTCATTTAACATAAAAATTATGGTGAAGACACGCAAAGGAAAACATCACCAAGGAAAGTTTCTCATTCACATAAACGTTTTGACAAACCTAGCTTTGAAATGCTGCACACACCTAATGTGTGCAATGTCACCATAATCTGGTGAATAACTTGTCTCTTTTCAGCTGCTAAAATAAAACTGTGTTCCTATATGTAAGAATTATTTCCGTTTTACCAAAGTTTCTGGTAAGTTCTCTATGGCGTGGGAGGAGAAATAAAAACATCCTTTCAAGCTAAGTAAATTTATCTTTACGTCAATAGACCCCTATCCACGGGAAGTCTCTGATTATATGTCTATGCTTCTGCTGATTCTTTAACTGTTCCTTATAGGTCATACTTGCCGTTTTGTAACTTTAAATATCTGTTTCAGCGCAGATCACTCAAAGAATCCGTACATAATTTCCTTTCATGACACGTGAAATTGAATTAGCTAGTTGCTAGTTAATAATAAGAAAACCACATGGTTTCACTTTATCGACTATCGATTATTGCTCTTTTATAAACACACAATTGAGCAATTGAACGACAGCTACCTGATTCGTAAATACGTTCGCGCCTTATCAGTCCCAAAATGGTAAGTGTGCTATGAACTCGACAACGATTCTTAGTTTTTGTCAACTAGGAAACTATTAAAAGCTGAGAAGGTAGCGACAGCAAGAGCGTTATATTCAGGAAACGGACAACTCTCGAACTTGTGCTTGCTGCGCTTGTGTGTAATGATAACCCAGCTTTAGATTTTTTAAAATATATACTCGTAATCAATGTTTCTAATTATATAGTGGGGGAGATGTCCTATTATAATCTCTTAACACCATAAATGTAGGTATATGCTCCACTATACTTTAACTAGAATGCCTTTCCGAAACTTGTATCATACACAAAATTCTTTCGAGAAATAGACTCTTCATCCCAGACCAATGTTTAATTTATCAATACTCTAGAACAACTCTGATGTAAACAATATCCAAAATATTTCTCATTTCAACTATGCGTTTCAAGAAATGAAATAACTGTCAATCTATTTTTGGTGTTATGTGCTGTAAGATGAAGTAGAGACTAATGCTTCTTCTCAGATGAACACCTCAGCCCTAAACCCTAGTGTCTCCAGTTGCATCTAACATCACACCAACATGTCTTTTGCGTTTATTTCATCATTTGTTTTTGTTATGACTTTTTTCTGAATCTATATCTTTGCGTCATTGAAATATAACCGAATATACAATATTGCTTGCACATAAGTTACAATTATCAACACCAATTTTTTTTATTGACGTTGTTGTTTAACTGGAAAACATCATTGATCGAGGAGACCTATGATCAAAGACGTTTCAGCTATGACCATCCATCTTTTTTTTTTTCTTTTCTTAAGCCAGTTAAGTGTCATTTGGGGGAGATTTGGCTGTTATTTCTGGCAAGTCAAACAATTTTATAAAGCCCCTCACGTTGTCTTTTGTCGAAGTGAATCTAATAAGCTATTGAGCTGTGGGAACATCGGCTTTAGATTTTTGGATGCCATGTAAATTATCCGAGGAAAAATTCAACTCGATGGCTCCCATCTTTCTCATGACAATTCCCACCGTTCGTAATATTCGAGTTTAACATTACAGCTCATTTTAAAATCATCACATTTCAGTGACTTTAACGTCTTTAGCAAGCATTTGGACTGGGTCTCTGGTCTGAAAATAACTTCTCGGTAGTCTCAGGGACCCTGAAAAGTGTCATGGGCGTGACCTTCCTCCTTTGACTAAGCTATAAAAAAAGCTAACAAAATCACTCATCAATCTTATGATTGATATTTGCGATGCTTACATCATTTGGCACCAATTGACGCATAGGGAAACGGAGTAAATGTTAAGGGATCTTTATGAATGGTAGAACTAATAAGTTCAATTACTGTGTCAAACCGCAACTTTTGTCTAAATTCTTCATATTTCAGTGTGTCAGACTGAAGAATTAGACATTGATCTTATGTGAATTACTAATATCATTGCTAAAGACAGAAATAATAATTGAATTTATGAGCGTCTGTAGCTTCCGGGGTGGAATTAAATGCCACCTTCCACACTTCCACAAACACAATATAACAGGTTAGTCATCAACTTCAACTTTGTTCTTGTTCTATTTAGCCCTAGTTCAGCCCTGGTCGGGAAAACCTATTATCAAAAGCATTTTATCCATGAACATTCAGTCTCTTTTATTTTTCGGGCCTCTGGACTACATTATCCAATTGTCCTTTTTTTTTATCAGACAGTAAATGTGACTTGAGTGGGATTTAACAGGTATTTCTGGCAAGTCAAGAGACCACGTAGAGGTTCCTTCATTGGCTAGTTGTCAATCTGGTGGCGGCATTAAGTTGGGGAAAAGCGGAGAATCAGGAAGAGATAACAAAACTGGACGCCCCTTTTATAAAGGGATTCATTTGCTACTTTATTTTAAAATGGTCTTTGTTCTAACACTGATTTATCTTTTCGTGATCTTGGCACTTTACAAATGAAAGCTGTTAGCATCATTAGTAAATCCTCTTGTATAGAGTATCTTCAGCCTCTTTGCATGTCGTTAAACAGTGTTCCTTTATCTATTATTTCTATTATATTCTCATTAGGATGTTCCCTCCTCTTCATGGCATTCTTTACATTCCTTCACCTCAAAACTTAGTTTACTTTTACCCTCCTGCTCTTACCACAACTAACTTAAAGAGATATTCAAACTGAACAAAGCAACTTGCTTCAGAATACCTTTGTTGCTTAGGAAATTCCTGGATAGTTTACAACCTAGACCTTTATTTCTGCTCTAATGATTAGACCGTTTTATTATTACTATTATTTCTTATTTACTTCGGCATACAAGACCACTATTGTTGAAATATAGGAAAATGAGAAACCGTTGATGCGAAATTACTGAAGAGATAAGATATTGCTAATGGTTCGAAAGTTTAAATCAACTGATAGTATTTCTACATTGCTTCAGTTCACCCAACTCTATATGAATAATACATGTGAAGGCGCGTTGTCTGAGGAGTAGAATGTCGAACTTACGATAATAAGGTCGAGGGTTCGATTCTTAGATCGGTTAGTGCATTCTTTCATTGAGAATGATACTGTATTTCATGTTGCTCCGGTCTATTTGGTTGAAATTAGCACAAGCCGAGTGTTGATTCTGCCCGCTGTTTCAAGGTTGAGTCTTCGCATTGCATGCATAGCCCACCATAGGAACATCTACAGTTTTCAGCTAATTTCAGCCACGTTTGGATTGAACCGATGCTTAGTCAGAAGATTCCTGCCCAAGGTCCTGCACGCTGTAATCAGATGTAGGACGCAGGCGTGTGCATAATGTTAATGTTTCCTTTGTAGTCGCATGATTCTGGGTTCGATCTCACTGCGATGAATCTTGAATAATTGTTTCCTTACACATCATCGGTCGTCTCAAACTTTGTGAGTGAAAATAGACAAAAATTTTACGGAAACCAATCGGATTAACCCTGGGTGTTTTTAGCCTTTTTTTAATTGGACTTAACGTGTCATCTAAAGTAATACAAGGCTCTCAAATGCTTTTAGCTAACCATTTGACCATTCTCCCATCGAGCGAGAGATAGGTCGATATCCTAATGTACAGCTTTCTACTTCAGTTATCTATCAATCACAGTTCTTTTCACCCTCCTTCTCTAGCTCTATCAGAGACCCTGCAGATGAGCGCTTCTTTTCCTCCACTAACTTAAATATATATGCATTCGTGTGTGTTTTTATGTGTATATGTGCGTGTGCGCGCGTGTATACATACATATATATATATATATATATATGTGTGTGTGTATATATATATATATATATAGGCAAGTCAAAAATTAGAACAAAAATAAAACAAAAGCAACAAAAATCAAAAGACTGAATGTATTAGGTTGACGCTCAGTTTAAGATGGAAAAAAAAGGAGGGAGTTTGACGTTTCGAGCACGGATCTTCATCAGAAAGAGAAAAGCGGAAAGATCCGGAGAGAAGGGCAAAGTAGCCCGACAAAAAAGCACGTGTGCAGCAACACACAAACACACACACACACACACACACACACACACACACACACACATATCCTAATGTACAGCTTCCTGCTTCAGTTGTCTATCAATCACGGTTTCTTCCACCCTTCTTCCCCAACGCTCGCGGAGACCCGACAAATGGTAATGAGCGCTTCTTTTCCTCCTCTGACTTGCATATATATGTATTTATGTGTGTGTGTGTGTGTGTGTGTGTGTGTGTGTGTGTGTGCGTGCGTGTATACATTTATACACATACACGTACATTAAGATAGCACTTTTTGTGGCTCTTCAGTTGTTTTGACTCTTACTTCTAGCAATACTTTAGTGTCGTATATATTTCTGCCTTTAGGATGTAAAATTGCGAATTAGCCACCCATATGTGTGTGTGCGCGCGCGTGTATGAGTGTGTGTGTGCATACAGAATATGTATATACAGAATATAATTTTATATATGATATAATATACATATGAACGTTTTTATTCTTATTAAACGTTGTGTAATAGAGATTTTATTGCTTTCTGGCGTGTGTAAATGTATAACAATGCATATAAATTTCAGCATTATTTCTATTGTTTAGAAAGTATTTACAAACTAGAGCACACTTTCTATTGAAAAATTGAAAACGTTAATTGTGCTACGAAACAAATTTATATGGATACATCCATATGTACACGTGTATACGCGCGTGTATATGTATGTATATATATATATATATATATATATATATATATATATATATATATATGCACTTATGTATTATGTATGTATATATGCATGCATGTAAGTAGGTCTGTATGTATATATACTTATATGCATGTGTATGTGTGTGGCGGAAAAGTGTACATGTATTCAACCAATATATAAGATACAATGGAGACGCCAAATCCATTTCACTTAATGAAAGTGAGACGCTGGGTGTCTGGAAAGGCGAATGTGAACTTAGGAGCTTTATTATTCAAAAGCTGATAAATAAAATTAAATTTTAGAAGAAAATGGAAGCAAATTTAAAATAAAAGGATAAAATTTGAAAACACCGGTGTATTTTATCACACACACACAGACACACACACACACATATACATACACATATATTCATATAAACGCGTTATATGTATTTACATATATTCCTTAATATGTATGTATACCTAATGTATATATACATGTATATATACATATAATACTTCCCAACCACATGATTCTGAGTTCAGTCCCGCTGCGTGGTACCTTGGGCAAGTGTCTTCTATAATAGCCTCGGTCCGATCAAAGTTTGTGAGTGGATTTGGTAGAAACTGAAAAGAAGCGCGTCGTGTATGCATATATATATATATATATATTAAAGGAAATAGAGAAATACAATTGACAAAAAAAGATATAATATAAAATGACAAATTTTTTTTTTTAAATCAAATATAAAGCCGACAATTTGTTTCTACTCATATACACTAGTGAATCTATAAAAAAAATTCACATCTATGTAGACAAGCCTCTTCAGAGCCTTTATTCAAAAAACAGACGAAATTCCATATATGGACTGCCAAATTACAAAAAATACTGATTCAAAAAATACCCATGTTTAGAAACGTAAGCGTTAATAATTCAAATAGATTATAAATGCTATAAAAAGAACAACAAAATTCCCCGTAACTTGCGGTTCGGCAAACAAGACCGATAGAATAAGTACTAAGCTAACAAATAATAAGTGCTGAAGTCGATTTCTTAGACTAAAACCCTTTAAGGCGGTGCTCCAGCATGGCCGCAGTCAGGTGACTGAAACAAGTAAAAGAATAAAAGAATAAAATTATATGTTAGTGTTTGTTTTTATGTCAAGAGATAAAAAACATTAAACTGAAGAATTATTCAATACGTTTTAGTTAGGTACTTTTACAAGAGGGCTCACGCATAAATCGCAAGCCTAATTTCCGGCAGATCTAAGCAATTGCCAGCCTGAATAAACAGATATGCGTGAGCGCGTGAGCGCGTGAGCGTAGGTGCGTGGGTGTCTGCACGCGCATGTGTTAAATACAGTGACCGAGGTCGACATCAAATATTCCATCAATAATCCTGGACTGATCATGATAATAATAATAATAATAATAATAATAATAATAATAATAATAATAATAATAATAATAATAATAATAATAATGATGATTATAATAATTCCACCACATAGAAAAGATGTCGGCAATATCATTAATAAATGTCGTTATAGAAGAGGAATTGACGCACATTTTTTTACATTTTACTGACCTGTTGTTATAAAAGGATGAGTACTGTTATGGTATACACAAGTCTGCTAAAACAATTATTTTTCTGAAACTATCTCGCAAGTATAGTTTCCTACATGAAGGAGAGGCAGACTGAGAGGAAACGATGCTAAGATAAAACTTGTAAAAGGACATAATTTTGACAATGATGCTGGTGGCGGTCAACAGGTTTACGAAACAAGGGATTATATAGGATGAGATATGTACGATTTACAGGCATAGATATGTTTGTATGTGGGTGTGTCTATATTTATCTATCACTTTCTCGCTTCCCCTCTCTCTCTCTCTCCATCTCCCTCTTTCTTTCTCTATGCACACACACACAAACACATACACACACACATATATGATTATGATTCAGTTGAATTAAGTACTTAAATTGAGGCACCGAGCCAGTTCGGTATAGTACGCGCAGCTCGAAGTTAGGTGAACAAAAAGCAAATAAGTAACAAGGATGTCCAGGTATCAGTGCATTACGGCCGTTTCAAGCGGCTCCATTTCATCGATCAATGAAAACATTACATCAATTTGAAAGAAACCGCTCTCCTCAGACGCAGATGGCCATATAGATTTCCAGCAAAATGGATAAACCATTTTTAGCAAAATTTATATCAATACTAGAAACCAAAATAATTACATTGTTTCCTTATGTTATATTTGTGACAGAATGAATTTAGAGAAAAATGTATATCTTACTAAGCCTGCTATAATTTAGACAGTAGCAGAGGAAAATAGTGGCGGTCGAGATATAGGAGTGGCGAGGTAGTTATTTATATATATTTTTATTTTATTTATAAGATTTTATGCAGCATATAGTCTACAACTATTTAGTATTAAATACATTGGGAGTTGTCAGCTATATTCCAGTTGATGGTGATAAATTAATTAATGTCAGACAACCTCCCAGACCCTTATTTTACTGGGACCATAGCTTTATCTACATAAAAGGATATGTCTCAGAGCTGCTAGTGAGAGAATGACTGATGGAGAAGAGGTGATAAAGTGAAGGAAGGATAGGGGTGGCTAGTACTTATTTAGATTATCGAATAAGAGGGGAATATAGTAAAAAACAAAAGAGGTGAAAATAATCTCTAAGGGGTGGGGGGAATTAGAATTGAGGAATACGGGATGCATCATAATTTAGCAAATTTATTATATTAAATTTAGAAAAGAATTTTAGATCAATATAAAAGAAAAGGATAGAAATTAAACTTAAAACCTAATAATGAGGTACTTTAATATATTTGAGAAAGTTCATAAGGCCTTTCGTAAGCACATTGTTAAGGTGGTCATGATAAAACCATTCCACAGTGAATTTATCAATGATTATAAGATATCTAAAATATGGAATCGACTGTAAGGGGTAAGTAAATTAGATGTATACTAAATGTATAATAGAGTACATGCGGAAGTAATAGCTAAACCGATATGGGCATGTAACTATTTATTGAATATTACATAACTGAAAGCTAAAAAATGAAATAAGTATTTCTATGTCGGGTAAACTTATATAAGAGATCTTGAAAAAAATTTATTTATAAATTACAAGCACTGTGAAAAAATTATGAAAGCATATAAGAAAGTATAAAAACATCACATATATATATATATATATATATATATGTATATATATATATATATGTATATATATATATGAAACATAAAGTGTAATTATAAACAGAAAAGTAATATTGTATTATATTATACAGTGAGTTTTATGAAAAGAAATTATAAACCCCTCTACAATCTGTAGAAGCTACACAAGTATATAGGAGAGTATATGGATACATAAAAACTTAATAATATAAGGTATAAGAAATAAAAAATAAAAGAAATTATTTTTATATAAAAGTTTTTATAAGGAATTTATAAAATAAAATAAAATAAAATATTTCATTGCGAATGATATAAAAGGTATAACAGAGATAGATAAAAAAAAAACGAGATAAAAAATAAGGATGAGTCAAGGTATGCATAACAAATGCTAATTAAAGAATAAATAAAGATAAAGGTACCTTTGGAAATGGGTTTATAGAATATTTGTAAAATATATCAGAGACACTGATTTGTGTAGAATGATAATAGCTCACAGGAAGTATACCTTATACTTAGGCGAGGCGCAAGATTTAGTAATCCGTTGCAAATTTATATATCTATTCATATATAAACGCAAGTTGTCTGTTTGGATGTCTATTTGTATCAAGTTGCCGTCAACACCCGTTAACGAACTTTCATGAAACTTTGCAAAAATGTTCAAGTAACATCCAGTTTGTTACTAGGTTCATTGAAATTTAATAAAAGTCTGTAATTGGAAGGCTACGGCTCCTAGAAGGGGTCCACATATATAACGAATATATTTTCCTTTAACATCCAAGAGAAATAATCCGTTCATTTTCCTAACCAAAGGAAATAACCCATTCATTTTTCTTTGATCACCCTAAGCACTACCAAGCTCATAGTGAATGGTCAAGGATGAAAATTGACAACAGGTGGATCGTGCCCTACAACCCATTGCTGTCTGAAACATTGCAGGCCCATGTTAATGTTGAATCATGCAACTCTATAAAAAGTATTAAATATGTATGTAAATACATCAATAAGGGTTCAGATATGGCGGTTTTGGGACTTGAACAGGAGTGCAGGCAGGCAGACAGATGAATTTCCTCTGACGAAGGCTTCCAAATCCACGAGCGGCATCCAATAGTGATGAATCTATCTGTACATCTTGAAAATGGTCAGCGTGTATATTTCACAGAAAACAATGCTTAAAATGTAGTTCTGAATCCACCAGAAACTACTTTGACAGCTTTCTTCAAATTATACTGTTGTCTGTTTGGTCGAGCGCTGTTGTATGTTGAGGTTCCCGTATACTATACTTGGGCACACAATATATGGAACAGACGCAAGCAAGGAGCGTGCGTTGAGGACTAGGAGTAACATGATGTCTTCAGAAGTGGGACCATAGGGCAGGTGTACACTGTGCACCCTAATCAGCAGGAGTACTTCTTTCTATGTCTAGAGTTGGACACAGTCAGACCTTCGAAGACACAATGGGGAAGTCTGCACGACCTACTACAGAGAAGCCTGCGCCAAACATGGACTACTGGAGGACGATACTCACTGGGACCAAACACTGGAAGAGGCAGCAGTCAGCAGAGTACCAAGTCAACTGCGCCAGGTATTTTCTATAATGTTGATGACACGGGCGAACCACAAAACCAGCATGACAGAGGACATCCTACAAATGATTCAAAGGTAAACCTCAGCGGAAATTTCCACGTTCAATAACGCCATTTACAATGAGGCATTACTTGACTTGCAAGCTATGGGAGCTCAAAGCATTGCCACACTTGGTCTGCTTCAAACTGCTTCAATTGAGTACCTGCGAGAAATCAGCTATGACATCGACGAAATGACAGCGTATATAGCTAATAATGAACACAAATTGATGAAGGACCAACTGGGTGTTTATAAGACCATTATTTCGAGCATTGAAAGTGAAAGAGGAGGTCTTTTCTTTTTGTATGCTCCAGGTGGAACTGGCAAGACATTTGTCATCAACCATCTTCTGGCTAAACTACGCCAAATGGAATACATTACCATAGCAATGGCGTCAAGTGAAATGGCTGCAACTCTGCTGCATCCTCGTTTCACAAGAAAAGCCATTGCCAAGAAGACTTACTGAAATGATTCATGATTGTTGCCATGTGATACCCTTATATGACTTTTAAGCCCGGCCAAGCTTTTACACATTTTATTACTAGACAACTGTGCTGGCTGACAGGAGAAACAGATGTCACCATATGCACTCTCTTAACATGTTTTTTTAGACCTCCAACTGAGAGGCACACCCTTCCACATTTTACACACGTTCTGTTACGAATTTTAATAGCCACATCATTGTTTATCACGGGTCAATTTCTATGAGAATTTTGATGGCTCACCAGGCCTGCACGACTCAAACACCTCCGCCCACAAACCACACACATAAAAAAACACTCTCTCACTTTCCACGCGTCCCCCCCTTCTATGCCCCCTCCTAATCCTCTCATACTTCA
>NC_068986.1:64402863-64405616 GCF_001194135.2 Octopus bimaculoides | reverse complement strand
ACTCTCTCACTTTCCACGCGTCCCCCCCTTCTATGCCCCCTCCTAATCCTCTCATACTTCACTAACTCCCTCTCAAACCTTGAACAACCATCATGCACTATCTTCCTCCATCCATCACGGTCTTGTGCCTCCCTCTCCCAAATACCAGCTGCAATTCCTGTCTGTGTTAGAGCATTTTTAAGGCAATCCTTAAACCTTAGTTTCGGCTTATGCGCTGGTCTCCTACCATCTTCCAGCTCACCATACAATAGCTGCTTGAGCAGTCGCTCATCACTCATCCTTACCAAATGCCCCCCACCACCCAACCTCAAACGTCTTTGCAAAATCATTGACTCTCTACTTCTACTGCCACTCCTCTCAAGCACCTCCACATTACTAATGGCCATTTTCCAGTTTATTCCCAAAATTTTTTTCAGACAGTATTGATGAAATCGTTCTAATTGCCTTACCTGCCTACGGTACACAACCTCACTTCCACATAGCAAAGATGGGAGGACGCATGTGTTATATACCTTAACTTTAATTTGTGAAGATATGTTATGTTGTTTCCACAGATGCCTATCAAGCCTACCAAAAGCACTATTAGCCCTGCTGATTTTGTATGAAATTTCATCATCAAGACCAGTAGTGCTCAAGGTACTTCCTAAATAAATAAGTCTAGGTGCAGTCTCCAACCTTTGACCATTTACAGTTATAAAAGGTTCCACATACATCTTGGTGGGAGCGGGATGGTACATTATAACAGTTTTTTTCAGATTGATTGTTAGACCCAATGCTGCACATGCTGTGGAAATCGCATTCACCATGTGCTACATATCTTTCTGAGAATGTGCCAACAGGTCACAATCATTTTCATACAGAAACTCAACAAGGTGAGAATGCAGAACTTTCGTTTTAGCACAGAGTCTTTTGAGATTGAACAGTTTTCCTGTTGTTTTCTATCTTATATAGACCCCTTCAGGGCAATCTTTAAAAGCTATTTGAAAGACTATTGCGAAATATATAGCAAACAGTGTAGGAGCAGGAATATCACTTTGCTTTACACTATCTTCTACAGAAATTAGATCTGATAAGGTACCTCCAACATTAACTCTCACTTCCATCTTGTCATGAAATTGTTAAAGCATTCTCACAAATTTTTCAGGGTATCCTAGCGTTTTTAGGATCTCTCAAAGTGCAATTCTATTGATAGAATCAAAGACTTTTGTTAGGTCAATGAAAACCTGGTATAACTCCATATCCTGTTTGATGCACTTCTCTTGCAACTGTCTAGCCGAAAATATCATTTCCATAGTACTCCTACTATCCCTAAACCCACATTGCGATCCTGGTAGAACCTCATCAGCAATGTGCAGAAACAATCTATACAGCATTACCCTACAGACGACCTTTCCAGCAACAGACAGATACCGCGATAATTATCACAGACATCTTTTCCACCTTTAGATTTATATAGTATCTCCATAGTTGCATCACGCCAATCCGGAGGAACCTTTTCACTTTGCCAAATCCTCTGAATCACATCCGTCAACATTGCACAAAGATTATCACCACCATATTTATATATCTCTGCACCTAGTCCATCCATACCAGGGCCTTTCCATTGTTCAATTTCCTGATTGCTGCTTTTATTTCAGCCAGGTTTGGAACTTCTGCTATAAGACGTTTTATTGGTCTCTCGGGTATATTATCAAGAAAAGAGAGATCAACCTCAGTGGGTCTATTGAGCAACTCATCAAAATGTTCTTTTATTTCTCCCAACAATATCTTTAGGATTTGTTAATAATTCTGTGCCATCCTTGCTCCGGAGTGGCGCAACCTTTGATGAAACTGGTCCATAAACTTTTTTTCAAGCGAGAGTAAAAAAGTTTGGAATTGTTAGCATTTGAAGCTTCTTGGATTTCATCGCATCTATCACTCCACAAATTTTCCTGCATCATCCGCAGCTTCCTCTGCACTGTTGCTTTTACAGCCTTGAAATATGTAGTCACTGTCCTGTTCGTTGACATGTCAACATTTTGCAACATGATAAATACCTTAAGCTTCTCTAAGATAAGATTAACTTCATCATTATCGTCAAACCAATCTTGGTGCTTTTTACAATAAAGCCAAGAATGTTACTACAAATCTCGTACCCTCTTTTTCTTTAATGACTTCCAGCTTCCATCACAAGACAAATTATTTATCTCACTCACAAACTCACTGCATACTGATGGAATCTTAAGTTTATTCACATCAATCCGTTTAGGTAATTTGACATTATTTGCTCTAACCTTAGGCTTGACAACAAAATTCACCTTGGCACTCAAAAGCCTATGTTCAGTCCAGCACTCTGCACCGCGCATCACTCGTACAATAGCAAAGTCCCTAGTATCTCGTTTCCTGGTGAGGATGTAATCTATAAGATGCCATTTCTTAGAACCAGGGTGCATCCATGTCATTTTATATGTCAGGTGGGTCTTCAGTGGTACTAGTACCATGTAGTCCAGTAAAACCTGTTCCATGGTCGGGTCGTCGACGACTAAACCGACAACCCCACCATATGTGTGTGTGTGTGTGTGTGTTTGTGTGTGTGTGTGTGCGTGCGTGTGTGTGCGTGTGTGTGTGTGTGTGTGTGCGTGTGTGTGTGCGCCTATATATGTACGTATGTATGTGTGTGGTGTGTGTAGAATATATACATACACACACAGATACACACACTCATTCACACACACACACGCATGCACAAACACACACACACACACACACACACA
>NC_068986.1:64400171-64401380 GCF_001194135.2 Octopus bimaculoides | reverse complement strand
TATATACATACATATATCATCCTATATCATCCAATATTTTCAGACTCGCCGATGTTTCGCTGACACCTATTGCACGTAAGCTTTAGGCATGACCAAACAGTACGCATTTATATAATTGTCTACGAGTTGAAACTGTAGAAATTCTGCGGAGTATATAAGGTAAACATCTTCCCTATAAAATATAGATAAAATATCTTTTATATTTACAAATATCAAACTTTGTATGCATGAATCCGGTATTATTTTTAACATATTTCAGCTTAAATCTTTTGGAGCCCCTTTTTTTCTTTTCCAAATATTTCTAATTTTACAAAATTTTTAATAATTGCATTTTTTAATTCATCCCTTATTTCTTATCTTTTACTTTTTCAGTCATTTGACTGTGGCCATGCTGGAGCACCGCCTCATATGAATCGACTCCAGCACTTATATTTTCTTTTTAAGTCTGTTACTTATTCTATCAGTTTCTTTTGCTGAACAGCTAAGTTACGGAGACGTAAACACATCAACACCGGTCGTCAAGCGTTGGTGGGGGACAAAAAAGACACACACACACACACACATACGCCGGATTTCTTTTGGTCTCTGTCAACAAAATCCACTCACAAGGCCTTGGTCGGCCGGAGGCTATACTAGAAGGCACTTGCCTAAGGTACCACGCAGTGGCACTGAATTCGAAACATGTGATTGAGAAGCGAGCTTCTTACCACACACCCACGCCTGAAATTTAGTACAAGAACTAATGACAATGTTATAGTGATGTTGCTGTGAACTTAACATACGTACATTTCTGAAAATGTAATTGTACTGTACACGCATACAAACACATGCATGTATACGCGCACGCATATACACACACGCACACACACACACACAAACACACACAAACAAACACACACACACACACACACACACACACACAAACACGATACATTTTTTTATGTTAGTAGTACTTCGATCGTGGGATATAAGGTTCAACTTTCACTAAAATGCATTTTTGCCTTTAACGCCATTACATGTATCATTGCGTTTACCATTAACATCCTTCGAATAATTATATTAAACACCACCGCCTCCACTGCCGCTACAGATACTACCACAAGCACAACACCGACACTACTGCTACTGCTACCATTTCTACTGCTGCTGCTGCTGCTGCTGCTGCTGCTAAGAAGAAGAAGAAGAAGAAGAAGAAGAAGAAGAAGAAGA
>NC_068986.1:64395467-64399898 GCF_001194135.2 Octopus bimaculoides | reverse complement strand
AGCGGCAGACGAAATACCGTTGAGCATTTCGCCCCGCATGCTAACGATTCTGTCAGCTCGCCGCTTTAATAATAATAATAATAATAATAATAATAATAATAATAATAATAATAATAATAATAATAATAGTGATGATGATGATGATCTTTTTTACTATAGGCACAAGGCCTGAAATTTGGCGGTGGGGGACTAGTCGATTACATCGACCGTAATGTTTCACTCGTACTTAATTTATCAACCTCGAAACGATGAAAGGCAAAGTCAACCTCGGCGGGATTTGAACTCAGAATTTGACGACGGACGAAATACTGCTAACGATTCTGCCAGCTCGCTGCCTTCAATAATAATGATATCAAATGCAGCCAACAAGTATGCAGTCCAACTCCCTGGCAGACTCTACATAAGCGAATTACTTATGGATGTTTCACAAATTCTACGTAAACTCTTCTCCATGTAAATGGAACTTTACTCACTGTGTCTTTTTTTCTCTCACAGACATCGGCGTTTTTAATTGCATGGCACCTCACCTCTTAGCATCTTCAGTTGCTAAATTTCTGCCAGCTCACTGCCTTAAATAATAATAATAATAATAATAATTATTATTATTATTATTATTATTATTATTATTATTATTATTATTATTATTATTATAGAGAGGAAAATACTTGTAGACTAATAGATTAATAGATGTAAGTGTTCCCACTGATAAAAATATATCTGTAAATAGATTAAGTAAATATAAGGACCTGGAAATTGAAATACAAAAGATGTGGCATCTTAAAGTGAGAACTGTTCCTGTTATTGTGGGTGCCCTTGATATGATGAAAATAGGGATGTCAGAAACATCTAGATAATATCCCAGGAGAACCATGTCTCAGAGAAATCCAAAAGATTGTACTGACAAGTACTGACAACATCCTTAGAAAAACCCTATCAATTTTAATGTCATGAAGATATTTCGCTACTGCCCCTGCCACTACCCCTCCCCAAGCTTTCAGTCATACTGTAACATCTGTCAACCTTCACTCGCCCTTGGACGCTGGGTGTGTCTCGGCAAGTGATTATAACAAACATGCAAATTAAAAGTAAATAATAATAATTACCATTCTTATTATTATTTCTACTATTTTTTTTTACTTGGGCACCGAAGCACAAAGCCTGAAACGTTTGGGGAAAGGTTAGTCAATTACATTAACCCTAGCGCTTAACTGGTGTTTATTTAACTGAACTCAAAAGCAAAGTAGACCTCGGTAGAATTTGAACTCAGAACGTGAAGTCAGAAGAAATGTCACTATGCATTTTGTCTGGTTCGCTACCAACTCTGCCAGCTTCCAAATCACAAGAGGGGGAGTAGCACAATCAAATCTTCCAGCACACTAGCTGCGGACAAGTGGGATGAGTATGGTGATGATGGAGATGAAATTGTGCGTCCATGGTAGGGGTGGAGAGACTAGCGTGCTAAACTGGTCAGTGTGGCTGGATATTGGTTAATAAATGCTTGTGTGCGGATATACTAGAGACAGACAAGAAGGCAGTCAGGCAGCCAGGTGGCCAAGCAGCCAGGTGGCCAGGCAGGCAGGCAGACATGCAGACAGACAGGCAGACAGGCAGGTAGGCAGGTAGGCAGACAGGCAGGTAGGCAGAAACGCAGGCAGACAGACAGACAGTCAGATAGATAGATAGATAGATAGATAGATAGACAGACAGACAGACAGACAGACAGACAGACAGACAGACAGACAGATAGATAGATGCGTTAATATCTAGATATATAACATGTATATGTGTGTGTGTGTATATATATATATATTATTTTGTTTAAAAGAGTTCCAACACTGTCTGTTTTTTTATGTTTTATTTATATTCCTGCAGAACCAATGTGGGGTATAGAATATGGAATATACAATATATAATATAATATACAATATATAATATAAAATAAAATAAAATAAAAATGGATGGCACCATGAAAGAAAGTATTGAATGTAGATGAAATATTAAGTGTTCAATATAAAGGATCAAATATATAAATATAAATATATAAAGGCGACTCGAGTTTCAGGGCTATTTCCCTTCGTCATGGCCGGTATGACAGACTTTAACAGACTTTGTTAAAGCACAACAACAACAACAATAATATGCCAAACTTTCAAACTTAGCGGTATAAGCTATCCTGTTGCTTCTTCCAACGGCTCTACCATTCTGCTGCTAATAGGGGAGGGTTGCGTGTGTGTGTGCGCGCGCGCGCCTGAATAATAGTGAAAATGAAATAGAAGCAGGAAATAATGATGGATAGCCTAATGAACGAGAAAGAAAACAGATAGATAGATAGATAGATAGATAGATAGATAGATAGATAGATAGATAGATGGATATGATATGATATATATATGTATATATATATATAGGCGCAAGTGTGGCTGCGTGGTGAGGAACTTGCCTCTCAACCACATGGTTCGGGGTTCTGTCCCACTGCGTGATAACTTGAGTATATATATATATATATTTGAGTGTGTGTTTGTGTTTGTTCCCCCGCTGTCGCTTGACAATTGGTGTTGGTATGTTTACGATCCCGTAATCTAGCGGTTCGGCAAAAGTTACCGATAGTATAAGTACTAGACTTACAAATAATAAGTCCTGTGGTCGATTTGTGTTCCAGCATGGCCGCAGTCAAATGACTGAAACAAATTAAAGAATATACCGATAGATAGATAGCGACAGTGAGAAGGTAGTAGTGGTATATATATTAGCAGAGGAATGCTTCTGTGCATAAAACCAAGTAGGTGGGGGTGAGTGTATCTATTAAATACGAGTTAAAGCGGTTGTCGGTGGGTGTCAGTCACTCGATTGTACCTATTTCATCTAACTATTGCTAATACCATTCTAAGAAATTGGTAACTCTCCCACGTACATATATATATAAATTATACACACGCGCATATGCACACACATATATAAACGCGTGTGGGTGTATGCGTTTGAAAATAGATATTTACATACATGACCTAGTTCATAATTAATTCACGTGTCATCATGTGTTATTGTAGGAGGTGGAGGTATTCCCCGACTCTTATTTGGGTATTATGGAATTAATGTGTGACGGTTGGGATCCTCTGCCTCCTGCTATTTACTGACGTACCAAGTGACATAATGACATCAGAAATATCCACTCCTTATTGAGGAAAGCGACAAAAGGGAAAGACTGAACAGAATGAGAAGAGAGGGCGGAGATGGAGAAGTAAGAGTAAAAAGAGGTTGGGGAAGGTAAAGAAACAGAGAGAAGTGGAGTTGGAAGTTAGAATGAGAGAAAGTGAGGGGGTGCTGTGTTGCCCAAGTTCGGTCATAATCAAGCAGATAGGTCCGTAATCGGTGTTCCATCAATGACCATCCTGTTTGATTCTCAGGCAATGTGTCCTGAAGTGTTTAATAGGTACGTGTCGAACATATTGGTTTGTGGCATTTTTTCCGGCTCTTAATGGCCTGCGCTCAAATTGTACGGAGGTCAACTTTGCCTTACGTCCTTTCAGGGTCGATAAAATAAAGTACCAGTTAAAGTACCAGTTAAAGTTCCTCCCCCTAAAACTGCTGACCTTGTGCTAAAATTTGAAACAATTATAGGCGATGGTATGTGTGTATGCGTGTGCATGTGTTGTGCGTGTGTGTGTATGTGTATGTGTGTATGTATGTGTGTATGTAGGTGTGTGTATGTGTGCATGTGTTTGTGTGTGTGTTTACGGTTACGGTTAAAAATTGATGAAATAAGTACCAGCCCTTAAAAACAAGTACTGGGGTCGATTTGGGCCTCAGACCATTCAACAACGGTGTTCCAGTAGGACACCAAGTCAAACGAATAAACTGTAAATTACCACAACTACTACTGGGCCCAAAATGTCTCGCTCGGGTTTTACTTAAATCTTTCAGTTAACTAATTTATTTTCTTTATGACGAAGAGTCAATCCAGAAACATTACATTCTTCTTCTGCCCGCTACTTTCACTGTTATCCCAGCTCACAAACTTCACTTTGTTGGTCTTTTTCTTTTTTTCTCTTTTTCAAGATGGTATGGTGTGGTTTGGGTAATATTTTGCTGCTATTTTTAGCAGTCGTTGTGCTGCATAGAGGTTCTGTCATCCGCTCTGAAAGTAAGATGTAAAGTCTCGAGAGAGTTGTTATTAGAGATCAAGTCAGAGAGAGAGAGAGAAAGCGGAAAGGTTACAAGACAGGACAGAGAAGAGGAGATAAAAGAACGGTGAATGAATAGAAGATAGGTAGAGTGGGAGGAAATATTTGTGAAAAGATAATGGAGGGAGTGGAGAGATAGAGAGGGAATACATATACATACATACACACACACACACATACACACACACACACACACACACACACACACACACATATATATATATATATATATATATATATATATATATAT
>NC_068986.1:64390675-64395089 GCF_001194135.2 Octopus bimaculoides | reverse complement strand
TGTGTGTGTACATATAATTGAAAACCAAGAGGAGAATGGAGATTTACTCACATCCAAAACTTTTTTATCATTAAAAAGTTTTCTATACCACACACACACACACATACACACAAATATATATATATATATATATATATATATATATAAATTAACAGAATGAGATAAAAATCCAAGGCTGTGAAAGATTTCAGAACATTTATAAATAGAAGGTCTTACAGCTGTTTCTGGGATATTTTATATATCCCTTCATCGGAGACGGTGTGAGAAAATGGTTACACAATAGTTATTTTAGATAAGATATGAAATAGAGAGTGAAGTGGAGCAATGAAAATAGACGTGAGATATGCAGAGATATTGCATCTGCAGTTCCATTATTTAAGCAGAGAGGTATACATATAAGATTCCTGTACCATTTATATATATATAACTGAAAGTTTGACAGAGATTGTGGTGTTACAAAGTGAGTGAAAATGAGAAAGAGTGAAGGGGGAGCTGAAAGAGGAAGAGTAGGTAGAGTTGAGGAAGTAATTGAGGAAATGAATAGGAAATGTGGAGAGATTACAGGCTTTTGGGAAAGATAGCGTTGCAAGGGACGGAAAGATAAAAAGTGAGATGAGTCGGAGGGACTGAAGAGTAGTGAAGCTTAGGGAGAGTAGAGAGACAGACAGAAACAGATAGCAGACAGACAAACAGGCAAACAGAGAACTGACGTACGCCGCTATGTGTGTGTGTGTGTGTGTGTGTGTGTGTGTGTGTGTGTGTGTGTGTGTGTGTGTGTGTGTGTGTGCGCGTGTGTGTGTGTGGAACAAAAACAAAATAGAGGGCATTAAAATGTTCGGACAGATAGACGACACGAAGGCGGACAAGGGAAACAACAATTAGAAGGACAGGCAAAAAAGACGGGTCGTTCCTGGCTTTCTTTCTTCAGTCAAGTACCAACAATCACGACCATTTCGGACAGTTACCCTTGAGATGGTTCGATCTGGTTTTCCCCAAAATAGTCTACACTAAGAGCATTAGGCCCCTTTGTAAGAAAGCTAGCGAATGTGTATAGCAACAAAGACAAAAAAAAAACGGAGAACATGGTACAGAATTATGAATACAAACAAGAAATAACAACAGGTGTCTTTCGACTGAGAACGATTCAAATTGTGTATGTGTGTGTGTGTGTGTGTGTGTGTGTGTGTACAGGGAGAGAGGGAAAAAGAGAGAGGCATCGCGAAGAAAAACCAAGACTCAAAGCTTCCAAAACTTGTTTGACACTTCTTGGAGAAAATGCCGCTGGATATATGAAATTAAAACCCCTACTCATGCATTACTGTTTAATTAACCCCTAATTTGACGTTTAAATAAGAAGGCATGCATGACTAAAAGTCTTTTCAAAGAGCAGTTTACAAACATTTTTCCTTCAGTTGTAAAAATGCACAGAGCCAGGCATATTTCCAACAAAGTATTGTTCCTTTTAGACAATGCACCAAACCACCCAGTGAACTTTCTGGTGACGAAAGGGTAGAATTTATCTCCAGGAGTAGCTATCAAAGTATGAGAGATAACTTCAAAACTTTCGAACAACTTATGAATGCAATTAAGGCAAGGACACCTACTGTTAGAGACTTATAGATGTTCGACAAAATGGATGTTGTGAATAACATAGCTACGATATAGGATGAAACAGTGAAATTTGCTTGGAAAATATGTGGCTAGATTTATTAGCTTTTTGCAGGTAAAATGTCTACATCGAATTCCGAAAATTACTTTTGACACTTGCAAATGCTATAGAGCTTGTAGAAGTCATAAAGAATGATGTGGTAGAGTTGCTAGTGTCTCATTGAGAAAATTTATCTAACGAGGAGCTGATGCTGCTCGTGTTGATTGGGGTTTCAAAATTAGTCAAATTGCTTATTCAACGAGTGAAGAGAAGCTTGCTTTCTAATGTTTATATAGGAAAGCAAAGGAAAACTGAATTAAAACGCAAGGTGTTTAGGTAATATTTTACATTCTAATGAGGCTTACTACTTCTTTTACTATATAAACTGCAGAAAGTGAGTCTTTCTTTACTGGTTGATGAAGTGGCTTGATGGAAACTTGATGCCACAGTCAAAACCAACACGAAGTTTATAGAAAATTTGACTCTACCTATACTATTAAGTCGCCCTATCAGTAAATGTGCCGTTATTATTCTTAAACTTGCCATAAAATAACTTCAATTTAACACTCACTCACATACTCACACATACATGCACATACACACACATACACACGCACACACACACACACACACACATACACACACACACACACACATACATCCATATATATATATACATAGATACACACACGCGTGCACACACAGTGGATCTCGAAGCAGATAAAGCTATAAATTATTGCTTGTAAATATTGGGTTTAAAAATCCTTTTGGATAGAAAAGGTCGGAATATATATGCATATTCAAATGTCAGTTTCTCAGCAAGAAAGGAAGTAAGCCCTCAGTGAATGGTGAAGAGCATGATCTTTATTTAAATAGAATTCTTGTTGTTGCAGCTCGAGTTTCATGCTTTGTGATGCTCAGGCGAGATCTCTCGACTTTCGGTATCTTGGATGGTTGTATACACTGGATGTTATTTTGTCTAAATCTATTGTTTCTAAATTTGCATATTAGGATATAGTCTGCAGTTGTCATCGTTCCATCTCCTGATTTGTCGGTTATTCTATTTTTCACTGATCTTCTTCGTAGTTGTTGATCTGTATAAGTTGTTATCTTGAGTCTAAAGTCATTAAAGATTTGTCTTTAGTTTTTCTAGGTTTTCTCTTTCTCTTTTTCCATGTATTTATTTAGCTATTGATTAATCTGTATACTGTATTTCAGATTTCAACGTTTCTCGTTGTCCTATTCAAAAAGCATTCTATTTGTTTATCTATTGTATAATCACATTCTGTTATTCATTAGATTTATTTCAATGGCTGTTGGTCATGTCATTCATTCGTTTTGTTTCTGTTCTTTTTTTTTTTTTTTTTTTTTTTTTTTTTTGCTAAAATCAGTCTAAAATCACTTCGTACTTAGTATACACTGAGAGGTAGACGAGGGATATTATTTTATCCAATGTCTCTAAAGCCCTCATTCTTTTCCATGGAATAGTCTGATTTGTTGTTCCGTTGGAGCATTGTTGGGCCTCCACTACTATTTCCGGAAATGTTGCGTCATTGGGTATCTAACCAGATTTTAAATATGAGCTTATTCTAGTCCCAGCAGCAATGATGTCATTTCATCTCTTCTGTTCTGCAAATGCAACTGTTGCGTAAATTTTCAGCGTACATGAGACATGACAGAATCGTTTATGTAAATACAAATATGACATTAACAGAGCAATAACACAGACTGCTCAGGTCATATGTGTGTGTGTGTGTGTGTGTGTGTGTGTGTGTGTGTGTGTGTGTGTGTGTGTGTGTATACAGACACATATATGTATATGTACATATTTACATACACACACACATATATATAATATACGACTGGGTGAACAAACGAAAGAAAGTAGCACCCAATATATTTAGTAGGAGTAGGGCGGCGAGCTGGCCGAATTGTAAGCACGCAGGGCAAAATGCTTAGCGGCATTTCGTTCGTCTTTACATTCTGATCTCAAATTTCACCGAGATCGTCTCTGCTTTTCGTCTTACGCACCCGCGAACTTTAAGTCATGTGGCATAGTTATTATTATATATACAGGGGTTGGACAAAATAATGGAAACACTCAGCATCATAGTATCATAATTTTGAAATGTCTATAGAACCGTCAAAAGAGTGTTTATTTTTATGATTTATTTATTTTTTTATTAGTGTTGCTTAATAATTTTTTCTAAAATTGCTGTTTCTTTTCAGATATCATCAGAAAAAGGTAATCAAAATTCATTAAAATGATAGATCTATCGGACTTTCAAAGAGGTCAAATTGTTTGTGCTCGTATGGCAGGCACTAGCGTAACGAAAACAACTGAAATGTTTGATGTATCATGTAGTACTGTCTCGAAAGTAATGACAGCCTTTAAGAAAGAGGGGAAAACATCGTCGAACAAAACTCCGGTAGAAAACCAAAACTTTCAGATAGGGACCGTCGGACTCTTACGCAAATTGTTCGAAAGGATCACAAAAGTACAGCTCCCAAAATTACTGCAGAGCTTAATGACCACCTCGAGAACCCAGTTTCCACAAAAACTGTCGCCGGGAGCTACACAAAGCCAGATTTCACAGGATGGCTGTAAACAGAAAACGCCTACTTTCAAAAACAAACGTTACAAAGCGTTTGGAGTGGAGTAAAAACCAACAAATTGGTCCCTAGAGCAGTGGTAGAATGTTATTTTCTCGGACGAGTCATCCATTACCTTATTTCCAACCACTGACCGAGTATACGTGTGGAGAC
>NC_068986.1:64389087-64390490 GCF_001194135.2 Octopus bimaculoides | reverse complement strand
TTATCTGATCAAATTCATCCTATGGTTGCGGAACTGTTTCCGGGGAAAAACGTAATCTTTCAGGATGATAATGCACCAACTCATACAGCTAAATTTGTTACTGAATGACACAAGGAACATTCTCGTGAAGTTGAACATCTTATCTGGCCACCACAGTCCCCAGATCTCAATATCATTGAACATTTATGATGCATTTTAGAAAAACAAGTAAGGAGTCGATATCCTCCACCATTATCACTACAAGAATTGGAGACTGTTTTAGTTGAAGAATGGACAAAAATTCCTTTGGAAATAATTCAAACTTTGTACGAGTCCATACCTCGTAGAATTCAAGTTGTAATTACTACGAAAGGTGGTCCTACCCCATATTAAAATATATTTGTTTGAAATTTTAAGGTATTTCCATTATTTTCTCCAACCCCTGTATATAATCATATGCACACAAATAAATCAGCGAAGGGAAATGGGGATTAAAGAAATCCAGGCGAATACCTTGGTAAGCACTCTGTTTAATAAATCCGGCTAACAGAGTTCTAACGAGAATGGTTCGTGACGTGACTGTTCTATGAATTGATTAATTACTTTATCAAATAATTCACCGATTAAACATGTAGACCATGATCCAATGGATACAGCTTATTGGATCATTCGAAACATATGAAAGCTCATAAAACATTTCATGAATATGATTTTTCATTCTCTATACGTCGTATTTGTTTGTGTTAACGTTACAACGTAAAGGTGCTCAAATACACAAATGTGTTGTTGAATGTAGTGTCTGTTATACTTTTGTTTTGGTAAAGTGGAATATTTCCTTATTCCTGAAGTTTTCGTGCGGTTAACATTGATAAATCGTACTCATACCTTTTCTTTTTTTTTTGTTGTTGTTGTTGTTGTAGTGCACCTGAGCACCGTATACAACAATTTCATTAAGCTAGCAAAATCGTTAGCGCGCCGGGCAAAATGCTTAGCGGCATTTCGTCCGTCTTTACGTTCTGGGTTCAAATACCGCCGGGAGTCGACTTTGCCTTTCCTCGTTTCGGAGTCGATAAAATAAGTAACAGATGAACATTGGGGTCGATGTAACCGACTTAGAATTTACAAGCCTTGTGCCAAAATTTGAAGCCATTATTATTATTATTATTATTATTATTATCATCATTATTATTATTATTATTATTATTATTATTATTATTATTATTATTATTATTATATTTGTGCGTGTGCGTGTGCGTGTGTGTGCACGCATGCGTGTGTGCGTGTCTGTGTGTGTACAAAGACAGGGGGCGAGAGCATAGAGCTACTTTAAAAAACAAGGATCGGTCCGTTAATACGACCCTGTTTAAAATTTGTTGTAGACATAGTTGTAGCTTCGGAGAGACAAAGAAAACTGCGAGGAATAT
>NC_068986.1:64387814-64388899 GCF_001194135.2 Octopus bimaculoides | reverse complement strand
GTGTGTGTGTGTGTGTGTGTGTGTGTGTGTGTGTGTGGAGTGCGATAGGGAAATATGAAGGGGAATCGGAAAGTAGTGTGATGAACACCACCACCATTACCACATAGCGGGCCGTCACCGATGACACCACCATCACCACTATCGCCTCCACCACCGCCGTCTCCAACACATCACTGACAGTATATATTCGACGTACGGGAAATACTCGAGCGCCTGTTCCGCTGTTGTTCTTGTCACTGCTTCTGTAACGGCGATTATTGTCGTAGTCATTCACCGTTGTTGTATACATTTGTGTAATTGTCGTCCTGCTCGTTTCTTCCACTACTCTATGGTAATCATTTTATTTATAGATACACGCACACACATCCGTATACACAGGATAAAATAAAAGTCCGGAAAGAAAAAAAAAAGGAATATATTATTATACATACAAATCATACTCATCGCCTTGCGTATAATGCGTGTTCCCTTCCCAAGACCATGCTATATTTTGGACTTTCAACCCACTCAATTACACAAGAGAAAGATATGTTAAAAGTTTTGCTTATTCTTACAGTTACAATAGAAAAGGCTCGGACGTGCGACCGTCATTGATTGTGCTTTGGCTGTTGTTTGACTGTGATCAATATAACATAATATTATATTATATATATATATATATATATATATATATATACACACATAGGATATATATATACGTAGTATATATGATATATACGTGTTGAGATACGTCAGATAATGCCCAGACAATACTGAGAACGTCCTATCAATGATTGGATTTACCTTTAACTGATTGATACGTACAACGGACAGGTAAGCAATTTAAATCGCTCATGTATACATGATTTTATTTCACACGCTTATGTACTATTACAGAATATACAATATACAATATACAATATACACATGCATACAGGTATATATATTTTTTATTCTTATCCAAGAATATTGTTCAAAGAGATTTCGAAGTTTCGGCCAGCTAACTCATCGTCGGACTACATCAGATAAATGTAAAATTGTTTTTATTATGTCTAAACATAAAAAACAAACAATATATATGTATATGTATATATATATGTGTATAT
>NC_068986.1:64385670-64386253 GCF_001194135.2 Octopus bimaculoides | reverse complement strand
ATATATATACATATACAAATACATATACATATCTATATATATATACACATATATATGCATGTGTTTGTGTGTGTGCGTTTGTCCCCTCAACATCGCTTGACAATCGATGCTGGTGTGCCGGCAAAATAGAACGGTAGACTAAGTACTAGGCTTACAGAGAATAAGTCTTGGGGTCGATTTGCTCAAAAGTAAAAAGGTAAAAGTATATATATATATATATATAAAGGAATTATAAGTATTGACCATTATTTTAATTTGTCGATTATATCTATATTCCCCTTGTATATAGACGGCATCCTTAATATGTTGAGATTATTTCTTGCACACATTTATATATATATATATATATATATATATATATGTATACATATAAAGGATAATCAGTTAATTGTCATAATAAAACTCATAGTTGCGAATGTCGGGGCTGAAGCCTGCTCGGACATCTCCTCAGTTATTAAGACAAAAACGGTGAGTTTTATTATAACAACTGAATGATTGTCCTATATTATATTTATAGATAAATTCCTCTATTTACATAATATCGAGGTCTCTTTCATTCTTTTGTTGTTATATTATTTTTAAT
>NC_068986.1:64384044-64384692 GCF_001194135.2 Octopus bimaculoides | reverse complement strand
CAAATCGACCCCAGGCTTTATTCTTTGTAAGCCTAGTACTTATTCTATCGGTGCATTTTGCCGAACTGCTAAGTTACGGGGACGTAATCACACCAGCATCGGTTGTCAAGCGATGTTGGAGAGACAAACATAGACACACAAACATACACACACACACACACACACACACACACACACAAACACACATACACACACACACACACACACACATATACACGCACATACACTCACAAAGCTTTGATCGACTTGAGGCTAGAGTAGACGACACTTACCCAGCGTACCACGGAGCCATGTGGTTGCGAAGCTAACATTTTACCACACAGCTACACCCACGCCTGTGTATAAAAGTATATATACTTTCATGCGTTGCAGCCGAAAGGTTGAGGCTAAGCTGGGATATTGCCGATATCATCAACTTTTCAATGGCTACTCTGATGTGGTTTGGCTTTTATATATGCGTATGACTGTGAGTACGAATATTTTGTTTACAGGTATGTGTTTACATTTACATACTATTCCTACTGATGCATGTGCATAGCTATTTGTATTTCAGTCAGTGTATATTTGAATATGTTTCTTTGTGTGTGTGTGTGTGTGTGTGTGTGTGTGTGTGTGTGTGTGTGTGTGTGTGTGTGTGTGTGTGTGTGT
>NC_068986.1:64381680-64383170 GCF_001194135.2 Octopus bimaculoides | reverse complement strand
TATATATACACATACATATATGTACAAATACTAACACACACACTCACACACTTGTATTTGTGTATGTATGAATACACTTGTATTTACATATTTGTATGTATATACATACTTGTATGTATTTCTACATATACTTGAATGCGTTTATATATATATAAGACTTTCCGTATTCCCGAGCGTCATACTAATATATACTTTTGTTATTTACACCACCTGTCCTCGTCTGTTGTTATTTTTTGTATATTCTCCCATATATATATATATATATAAAACTTAGATATTTTCGACCAAAGATTGGTCCAGGCTATGTCTAACTTAATAGCGCCACCTAATAGGATTATCTAAATCCTTTTTAAGTCCAGTTTTGTGGTATTATGGTCCATTCAAGTAGTGAGTTCTTGTTGAGTGAGTTGTATCCAGGTGGCTTGTCTGGTATTCCTTGAAGAAATTTGTCCAGACTCTGTTTAAAGGTGATGGGATCCTTTTCCTCTTTGATACATATATGGAGATATGCGTATATATAACATTTGTAGGTATATATACATACATGATTCTAGAAATAAATATATATTTATGGATATGAATATAAATATATACACACACATGTATATATAAATAAATGTTTGCCACTTTGAATAAATATATAAATTTATGTACGTGTATGTGCATGTACAAGTGACTCAAAAGTACTTGAAATTAAGCAACTCACAACGAAGATTATTTGAGCTTCGTGTACATCTCGCCTCAACCTTTCTTCGCAATGGCCTTACTCATTACTTCACTGTGTTTATTAAACCTGTAGAGCCAAGTCCCCACGTTGACTCGAACAATTCAGATATTGCAGATTAGTTTGTCTGCCATCCGGCAGCTCATATTGCTGGTTGTCCGCACTACTCCCGACAGCTGAACTCGATATACTCGGCCAATTGAACAGGATTGCCGTCATAATGTGTCAATTTTCGAACAATTGATATTCGTCCATACACATGTGTTTGTGTTTTTGTGTGCGTTTTTATATGTATACATGTATATATAGGCATACATATGTATATATATACCCATACCTACACACGCTTATATTTGTATATGTATATGTGTGTATGTATGTATTTATGTATATGTGTGAGTGTATGTGTGCGCATGTCTGTGTATGTATGTATGTATTTATATCCATATGCATATATATATGTGTGTGTGTGTATAAATATACACATACACACACGCACACACACTCACACATACTCATGCATACATACATACATACATACTTATGTATATGGAGATTCTCGTATAAAGATCTTTCTCAATTGGCATTTGGTGATCCTATAGAAGCAGAGATAATTTTTATAAATCTAGAATTGACGTTATAGGGCATTTGATATACCTGTGTTTGCATATTTGCATATGTATGCGTGTGTGTGTGTACATATATATACATATATATATATATATATATGTATGCGTGTGTGTGTGTACATATATATATATATATA
>NC_068986.1:64380216-64381253 GCF_001194135.2 Octopus bimaculoides | reverse complement strand
ATATATATATACATGTCAATGACTACTTAGTTATTTCTTTTAGCTGATCCTTCTTATCTTATGGAAATTATCTCGGCCATAATGTGTTCTACTTTTTTTCATATATGTCAATCTCCTTTCCTTGTTGGAGATACGTTAGGACATTGTTTTACTGAAAAAACTTGTATTGTATTTGATATAACTGTATTTGTCTATATTCTTCATATACATACCACTATCCGATAGAATAAGCACTAGCCTTACAAAGAATAAGTCTGCGGTCGACATCTTTTTTTCGACTAAAGACGGTGCTCCAGCATGGCCGCAGTCAAATGGCTGAAACAAATAAAAAGAAAAAAGAATAAAAAGAATATAGAAGAATACAGGACCTATACCATAGGGTGAAAGAATGGGACTGAGAGGAAGACCACACTGCTGCTAAAATCTATGACACACACACAAGCATACACGCACACACACACTTACACAGACGCACACACACACAAACACGCACAAACAAGGACACAAACGCACGCGCACATAAGGATACACATCTTAGAACAGAATGGAGTAAGTGTAGCAAGAACACATACGAAAACGAAAAATGTCGCTGAAGAGGTCACAGGTGTATGACGAAAGATTTCCGAACAATGGACATGAGTTAAAATTATAAAGCAAGAACAGTAATAAACGAGTGAAGAAAAAATATATATAGTACATGTTTATTTGGTAAAAAAGACCAAAAATCAAAAATAAAAATAAAATGACCATCCCGAAATACAACAATATCTGTTTCAACACATGATTTCGCATCAGGAATCTTGCTAAACGAATTGATAAACGTATACTCATACGGAAACGAAAAGTGTCGCTGAAGAGGTCACATATGTGTGACGATTGATTTCCGGACAATGGACAGACGTTAAAATAATAAAATAAGAGTAATAAATGAGTGAAGAAAAAATATAAATGTATATATTATTTGGCAAAAAAAAGAACAATAAATAAATAAAATGACCATCCCGAAATACAACAATATATGTATGTATATATATATA
>NC_068986.1:64379368-64380206 GCF_001194135.2 Octopus bimaculoides | reverse complement strand
TCTTACAATAAAATAGGAGTGGATCTGTTGACTAATCTAGGCTGTTTTTTTTTATAAGTTTCTGCATCATTTGGTCTAGTTGGTTGCAGTATACTTCGGCCGTGATTGATGAGCCAGGTTTAATGAAATCATAATGGATCACACCTGCGCCAGACCACCTAACACTCACCATCAATTTCTTTTGATGAATTTTGCTTTTTGGACTGTGTTTTGATTCTCGTCTTTGTCCAACCATTGTGCTGAACGTTTACGGTTGTTTGTATTGGATCCATTTCTCATCACATGTTACAATTCGATTCAAAAATGATTCATTTTTGTGACGAGAAAGTAGCATAATGCAGGCTTCTAAACGTTGCTATTTCTGATTTTCGTTGAGTTCATGTGGGACTCACTTATCCAACTTTTTCCCTTTACCGATTAGAGCTAGGTGAGTCAATATTGTTTGCTTGCTAACACCAAACGACAATGATAATTCATGGGCACTTTGAAATGGATCTGACTTGACAGTGGCTTTCAGTTCCACCTTTGTTTCTGGTCGACCGCGTTGCTCATTTGTAAGGTCAAAGTTACCAGAACGAAATTTTGCAAACCAATTTGATACTGTAATAACATTGGAATGAAATACTCCATTAATATTCCGAGTTGTCTGTGATGCTGTATTTTCAAAAAGGAACTCATATTTCAAAACTGTACGAATTTCCGACTTATCCATCTCAAAACAAAAATAGCAAAAAACAATTAATAAATACTTTATAAAGCGCAAAATGAGCAGCTGTCAAAATTTACCATATAACTCACTACAAATTTCATACTTCACGACATAGTATGTATGTATGTA
>NC_068986.1:64374076-64377497 GCF_001194135.2 Octopus bimaculoides | reverse complement strand
AATACATACATACATGTATGTGTGTGTGTGTGTGCGTGTGTGTGTGTGTGTGTGTGTGTGTGTGTGTGTGTATTCAGTAGTGAGAAAGTTCGCTAATATATGAACCATATGTGCATCTATTCCGGAAACAGCTGTAAGGGAGTATTTCCACATATTCTTACTCTCTTATTTCTACAATACACTTTATTCTATTCTAACAACTCTAACTGCTCTACAACTACGTTCACATCTACGTTTAGATATATAAACTCCATGCTCTAACTGATACCAATTGTTTGCCTGGTCATTCTTTCTTTCTACAGTATATATATCTGCTCAGAGATAAACCACTTATAGCCATTCATTGCTGTATAAGTAAGTATTTTTGTCGCAATTCAAGTTGTAGTTTTAGGTTATTTAGGTGGTAAGTCAACCTGAGCACTTATGTATACATTACGTCATTAGATACAATTTTACATGAACTCTACTCTTTAGATAGATAGATAGATAGATAGATAGATAGATAGATAGATAGATAGATAGATAGATAGATTGATTGATTGATTGATTGATTGATTGATAAGCATAACAAAACGTCTCATATGAGGCAGAACAAAGTGGGGATGAATATCTAGCCTTCATCAAATGTATCGCCAGAAATTCTGCCAGTTTCGACACTTTGGCATAAATCCAACGTGTGTGGGTGATATATATATATTACGTGTACGTATACACACATACAGACAGACACGTACATACATATAGTTTGTATGTGCTGACATGGTGTCGTGTCTTATATTGCCATAATACGTGTGATGTCGCAGCTGCTGTTTCAATGTCTCTAAGCCCCTGCCACCGAAAACTCCCCTCCCCCACTGCTTTACCCCGTAATCTACCAGGACCCCTAACCATATAACCTTTTCAGTGCCTGGTGGCGGGGAGGGCTGTTTTGAGGAGCTTCAGTTAAATGCCACCCTCAACTTGTTCATTCGCTATTGTGCAACACAGTGACTTTATCCGCCAAGGCTACAACAATGACGGAGATGGTGGTGAGTTGGTAGTAGTAGTGGTTGTGGTTGTGGCGTCGGCAGCGGCGATGGTGATGGCGTTTGTAGAAGCCGCGGCGACGGGGGAATTTGTTCTTGTTTGGCCTAAATTCATCATGAACTGGGCAGATTTACGAAGTCAATGTTGTTTTGACTGTGATTATCATGTAATTTTGTGCGTTCAGGACTTCAATATCTTTTCTTTATAAATTGATGGAGATTTGGCCGCTATTTCTAGCAAGTCGTCTGACCGCATTTGCTGTAGTTGTAGTTATAGGTAGAATGTATTGATAGTGGTGAGGGTTATGAAGGAGATTGTGAAGTCTGTGACATGTGGACGGTGATAGTGATTGTCGTTGTAATGACTTGGGGGAGGGCATTAATGATAACTGTAATGATGAATTTAGTAAAGGTTGAGATGATGACGAGGAGGAGGGGGAGGAGAATGAGCATGATGACGATGACGACGAATACGGTGATGATGGGGATATGGATGACAACCATCAGTAACACAAATGATTGAACGGTGAAATTAGGAGTTAAGCATTTTTCCAGAAAGGAATAAGAACTCAATGTGGATTTGAAATCACCATTACACCATCGCGAAGTCAGCGGCTTCCTGAATACGAAACTGATTTTCTGAGCAAGATCAAAAGCAAGAAAAGTGGAGAAAGATAGTGGAAACGAGACGTAGAATGAGAGAGAGGGGGAGGAGACAATAAGAGAAAGAGTGGGGTAAGGATAAAGAAAGTGAGAAAGAGACAGACGCAGAAAGTAAGCTAGGAAGAAATATGAAAGAGAAATAAAAAGAGAGAGAAAGACGGAAAGGTATGGTGGGGCATGGTATCAGAGAGAAAGTAATGTATGTACGTGTATATATATATATATATATATATATATATATATACACTCACACACGTGTGTATGTGTGTGTGTATGAGTAGGAGGAAGAGAATAGGAAACGAACCAGTTTCAAATGACCTAGGTTTTGTGAACTGGAATGTAAAAGCAAAGGTCAACACGAATGCTCACCCAACAAAACGTCTAATTGTTGAACCGTAGTTGGTTTTATTATGTTGTAATGTTTGCTGCTGTGGATGTATGTTTTTATTATTTCTGTTATTTTACTTTTTAATGTGTCATGATTTGTTAGTCTTTCGTAATTGATGGTGTTGAATGTTTAGCGCTAGACTCTTTTTTTCCGGAATGGTAAACTTAACTGAGGAAGCGAGAGTGTGGCTCACATGGATTGTAAACGGCGCCACTGGAATGTCAAATATTGCGTATCATAGATTTATAGATGTCTGTGAATGCGAAGATTATTGTGTCTCTTGTTAGATATGTTTGTATGTGCGTGTGTGTGTGTGTGTGCGCGCGCGTGTATGTGTGTGTGTATGTGTGTGTGTGGATACAGAGAGAGAGAGAAAGAAACAAACAAACAAACAAGGAAATAAACGAAGAAAGAAAAACCTAGCTTGCTAGCTAGCTAGCTAGATGGATAGATAGATAGATAGATAGATAGATAGATGGATGGATGGATGGATGGATGGATGGATGGATGGATGGATGGATGGATACATGCATACATACATATTTATACATATATGAAGCAAGCGTGGCTGTGTGGTAAGACGTTTGCTTCCCAACCACATGGTCTCAGGTTTAGTCCGACAGCGTAGCACCTTGGGCAAGTATTTTCTACTATGGCGTCAGGCCTACCAAAGCCTTGTGAGTGGATTTGGTGGACGGAAACTGAAAGAAGCCATTCGTATATATGCGTATGTGTTTTTGTGTCTGTGTTCACCCCTTTCCGTTTGACAGCCAGTGTTGATGTGCTTGCGGTCCCCCGTAACGTAGCAGTTCGACAAAAGATACCGACAGAATAAGTACCAGGCTTTAAAAAAATAATTAGCACTGTTGTCGATTCGTTCGATTAAAAATTATAGGCAACGCTCCAGCATGGCCGCAGGCTAATGACTGAAGCAAGTAAAAGGTAAAAATGATATGTGTGTGTGCATGTATATATGTGTTTGTGTGTGTGTGTGTGTGTGTGTGTGTGTATATATATCCAGAGGTAATGCAGTACGAACTTTTCATGCGACTCCATTTAATTGAACAATGTGAACATTACATCAAATATAAAATGTAGAGCAATCTTCAGCTGCACAAAGACATAGAAATTTAGAAATTTAATGAAATTAAAATTGGACAGAAAGACATATTTTATAATTAAATCTAAACTCTCCAAGTAGAAAGGAGGAATACAAAAAACTTGCCTGTGTGGTCTGGCTAAGTCAAAATGTTTTTTTTTTGCATTCCTCCTTTCTACTTGGAGAGTTTAGATTTAATTATAAAAATATGTCCTTCAGTCCAAATTTAATTTCATTAAATTTCTA
>NC_068986.1:64371455-64373281 GCF_001194135.2 Octopus bimaculoides | reverse complement strand
CTATGGATCACACAGGTTGTAATCCTTTGAAACATATGTAGGAATAAAGTATGCAATTATAACATGCGTTTTCTCCAATCCTTAAATTCTTAAATATATATATATATATATATATATATATAAATACAAAAATGGACAAGAACGCAAAACATCCAGACAGTTAGGTGATACACAAAAGGGACAAAAAACATCCAGACAGACGATACAAAGAAAGCAAGGACTGGTCATTCGGAGTTTTCTATCCTCAGTCGAGTTCCAGATTATCTTTGCAATTTCGGCTGGTTATACTCGAGATTGCTCCAATCTGGCCAACCACAAGGAAAAACTAAGCTAAAAGCATTAGATTCCTTGGGAAAAAGCAGCGAATGTATACGAAAACAAGGACGAGAAAAAAACGGAGAAATGTTACACAAGTACAAATACAAATAACAGGACATAACAGGTGTCTTTCAACTAAGGACAAATTAAATTAAGCTGGTGTGTGTAGAAGTAAAGCCTTACGGCAGGGACATGAGATTTGACAGGCACAGGGAGGAATATAGATGTTGTACGGATGGTAGTCGAACCAAGAAGAAAGGTCAGGCTTGGCCGAACACCGGTCACGTGGGGAGAGAAGAGAGTGGGGGAGAGAAGAGAGTGGGGGAGAGAAGAGAGTGGGGGAGAGAAGAGAGTGGGGGAGAGAAGAGAGTGGGGGAGAGGCAGAGGGATAGAAGAATTAAGGAGGGGCGAGAAAAAATGAAAGGGACACAGTGAAGTGAAAGAGGAGGGAAAGTGAACATGAAGAGAATACCAGGAAATGTGAGAGAGGGGGAACGAAAGAACGAAGAATGGAATAAACGAAGTAAGTGTGAAAGGGCTGATAGAAAGAAGGAAAGGATAGAAAGCTTCGAACGACCGGTCCTTGCTTTCTTTGTATCGTCTGTCTGGATGTTCTATTGTCCCTTTTTTGTATCACTTGTCTGGATGTTTTGCGTTCTTGTCCCATTTTTGTATTTTTTATATATATAAATATATAGCGGCGTGCGTACACATTGGTCTCATATATATATATATATTTATATATATACATACATTCATACATACGTACATACGTATATATACACACACACACACACACACACACACACACACACATATCATATATCTCACTACATCCATGTATGTACATGCATGGATGTAGTGAGATATACAGGGGTTGGACAAAATAATGGAAACGCCTAGCATCAAGGCATCATAATTTTGAAATATCTATAAAACCGTCAAAAGATTGTTTTGCTAAAATTGCTGTTTCTTTTGAGATATCATCAGGAAAAGGTAATTAAAATTCATTAAAATGACAGATCTATCGGACTTTCAAAGAGGTCAAATTGTTGATGCTAGTATGGCAGGCTCTAGCATAACAAAAACAGTCGAAATATTTGGTATATCAGGAAGTACTGTCTTGAAAGCAATGACATCCTTTGAGAAAGAGGGAAAAACCTCCTTGTCGAAAAAAAAATCCGAAGAAAACCAAAACTTTCAGATAGGGACCGTCAGACTCATACGCGAATTATTAGAAAGGATCACAAAAGTACAGCTCCCAAAATTACTGCAGAGCTTAATGACCACCTCGAGAACCCAGTTTCCACAAAAACTGTTCGCCAGGAGCTACACAAAGCCGGATTTCACGGGAGGGCTGCAATCAGAAAACCCCTACTTTCAAAAACAAACGTTGCAAAGCGTTTCGAGTGGAGTAAAAACCAACAGAATTGGTCCCTAGAGCAGTGGAAGAATGTTATTTTCTCGGACGAGTCATCCTTTACCTTATTTCCAACCACTGGTCGAGT
>NC_068986.1:64368471-64369998 GCF_001194135.2 Octopus bimaculoides | reverse complement strand
TGTGTGTGTGTGTGTGTGCGTGTGTGTGTGTGTGTGTGTGTGTGTGTGTGTGTGTTGAATGAGTTCAAATTCCGCCGAGATCGACTTTGCCTTACATTCTTTCGGGGTCGATAAATTAAGTACCAGTACTGGGGTCGATCTAACCGATTGGTCCCCCCTCTCCAAAATAGGAATGTTTGGAATTTGACCAGCTGTGTTTGGTGTGTATGTTGTGATGAATGTCTTGTTGAAGAAAGAATTAGGATTTTCTTTTGGGTTAGATGTTCTCATTTGAGTGTCTCCACCTGTGTGTATGTGTTTGGTCTCCAACTGTGTATACGTGTTTGTGTGTGCGTGTGGTTGTGTGTGTGTTATATATATACATATATATACATCCAAACATGTATGTATGTATGTATGTATGTATTACGCAAGTATGCATGCATGAATTTATGTATTGTATTATCAAACCTTACAGAGACCAAATTCGTTCAAATTATTAATTACAAAAGACAAGCTCTTCGTAGGACTTGACTTCAAATAAATATGCGTGTGTGTGTCTGTAGAAAATCCAGAATTCAGGGACACAAATATTTGTTTCCGTTGTAAAATTCGTATTTACAAGAACAGTGTAAAATCCTTTCAAGTTTGGATGCAACTGAGTGGGAATAGATATTTTGATTTTTCGAAGTAGAGATAGGTTTTACTTCAACATCATTCGACTTGAATTGGGTCGCCATGGAGAATGACATGAAATAGGAGAGAGGAAGTAAATGCATGTATGAGGAGATGGTCTAAAGAAGGAAAGTGGTAGATTCCAAAGACAAAGAGGGAGACGAGTGCATTATTGAGAAACTGGTGCAAAGATACAATCAGATGGAAAGAATTAGAAAGGAAAATGTTCGGTTTAAAGAAGCGAATGTGTATTTTTGTTGGTCAGGTCAACTGCAAAAAGAAGATAGTCAACAGTTTGTCACACATAAAACATAGATACGAATAGTTGCCGTACACACGCACACACACACACACATGCGTTCATTTATGCGCGCGCACACACAAACACGACGCACTCATACACACACATTAAATAGATTTTGTTGTACATATTTGCATGGACACAACACAATGATATAAAAAACAATATGTTAAAATTAGATTACAAAATAGGGAAATTAAAAAAATGATAAAGATAAAAGCATTGTAATAAAGGTATTCAGCACAATACACAGACATTAAAGCAGACGAGGAAGGGTGGAAATAGGAAGTGGAGAAACATGCTCCCAGAGTGAATAATACGTTATGCTTAGTGTTTATTGGGTTGTGGTGAGCAATTACTACTTTCCTACTATTCCCGATCATTCTTTTTTTTTTTTTGCCAAATAAACACACGCACTATATACTCGTTCTTCACTCATTTATTACAGTCCTTATTCTAACTTTTGTCCATTGTCCAGAAATCTTTCGTCACACATCTGTGACCTCCTCAGCAATATTTTCCGACTTGCTCTGCTAATTCCATTTTGTTATATATATATATATATATATATA
>NC_068986.1:64364824-64368158 GCF_001194135.2 Octopus bimaculoides | reverse complement strand
TGTTCTTTGCTACATTGGTTTCTATTAACCCATTTATTCTATCAGAAGAATTTTTATTCATTAAGATAGAAGAAATACACATAATTATATATATATATATATATATAAATTGACATATACCATTATAAATACACGCACGCACACACACACACACACACACACACACACACACATACATACACACACACACACACACACACACATGTAAACCTTTATAAACATATATATATATATAAAATATTGATTTTCAAAATTTTTTATCATTGAGATTCTTTCGAAAATTCAAAACTTTATCTTGTGCAGTATGCAATATGCTATTATTCGTCAGGTTTTTGTGAGTGTGTGTATGTATGTGCATGTATGTATATGCATATATATGTTTATATATATGTGTGTGTGTTGTATGTGTGTATACACATACACACATATCTATCTATGTGTTTGTGTTTATGTATGTATGTACACGGTACACATACCCATTTTTATATACATACGTGTATATATATATGTATATCAAGGATGTGTCTGAATATGGAATGTATGCAATGCCTACTGAGATTAGAATAACTTTATTAATTATTGAATATAAAAGCAAATGATTTCCACTTCATTATAAAATGTTAATTTAATGCATGGAATACAGTAAATGGCAACTCTTTTGATGTTATGCAAGCATCATTTCCTCCGCCTTCGAAGTTGAATTTTTATAATACGAGTAACGTTATGAAACCTAAGTGCTGTAAGCTTAGATCCAGAATGAATTAAATTTGGTTTCGTGAGGACAGAATATATTTTGCTTTCGATAAATGTTATTACGGAATGAGGTCTGTGAGCGTGTACGCAGTACTGCATATTGTATTGCGTACATATGTTGCTTCATCTGGATGAGACACCTTATTCTATATCGGTGAGCGTAAATTAGTAACAATTAGTATTTACGTATTTGTGTGTAAGTACTATGTGTGTGTCCACGTGCGTGCATATATGTGTGTGTGTGTGTGTGTGTGTGTGTGTGTGTGTTTATGTGTCTGTGTGTCTGTGTCTGTGTCTGTGTGTGTCCTTTTCTGAATTTGTGTATGTAAACGCAAATTCAACTACGAAGGTGGGCTAGAAAGTAAACTGACATCTGACTGTAGAAAGAAAATTTCGTAACTATCTCAGCAAATTGGCATAGCACTCTCAATTGATGATGTGGTCCTTTTGAAGATAGTCAATAAACACAATGCTTTTTGTATTCCAAAAAGTGAGGCCATCACTTTCCCTGCAGATGAAATGATCTTGGCCTTCCGTGGAGCAGGTGAGGAGGCGTGTTTCCACTGCATGAAGTGTCTCTTTGACTCTGACTCAAGTGATGAACCCAGTACTCATCCTGGTTTAGGAAACGTTCAAGGAAACGAGCTGGATCTATCTCAAACAATGTCAGATTTTACCATGATAGAATCAACCTGGTGCCCCTTTGATCATGTGTCAGTAGATGAGGCACTCACTGAGCAGAAATCTTCGTCATGTCAATATCATTTTGCAGAATATTCTCAACTCTCTCACGACATATGCTATTAGCATATTTATAGTCAAATGCCTGTCATCCATCAGCATGTGATGAACACGATCAATGTTTTCCTCAGTAATGGCAGTTATAGGACGTCCAGACCTTGAGTCGTCTTCAAGATATCCCTTCAGTCATCTTCAAGATATCCCTCCTAAATTCAACTGCCCACTTTTGCAATGTTGTTACATCTGAAGCATAATCCCCTAAGGTAGTAATAATATTAGCATGAATGTCCTTGGAAACTAAACCCTTTTTCTGCAGGTACATAATAACATCACGATACAAATTTTATCCATTTTCAAGAAACGTCACTCCCAGTTACTTTTGAAGTTTTCCTTGAACAGTCAGGTGTCTACCTGGTAAGAAACAATGCAGTTATTAATAAGATGGATTGAAATTAATGGATGCAAGATTTTTCACTCTTTCATAGTCAGCCTAGTGAATTTTCAGAGCACCCTCGTATATTGAAATACTCAAATATGTGAATCTTACTTGTTACATAGGACAATTATAGTATCTATCCCATTTTTATTTTTGCCGAACTGCTGTGTTAGTGTGACGTAGACAAAATGAAGACTGGTTGGGGACAAACCCGAGCACAAAGTCAGAAACACCCCCACACACAGAGAGAACGAGCTTTTTTCAGTTTCCGTCTTCAAAATGAACTCACAAGGCTATAATAGTGCCTCTGTGTGTATGTGTGTGTGTGTGTGTGTGTGTGAGTGTGTGCGCGTGTGCGCGCGCGTGTATGTGCGTGTGTCTGTGTTTAGGTTTGTCCCCATCACTACCTCACAACCGTTGTTGGTTTGTTTAAATGGTTTAGAGTTGTTTTGACTTCTACTTTTAGCATGTTCGCACTTTTCCCAGTACTCTTCATTATAATTGTATATAATTTTATGTATAATTATAGACTTATATTAATTTTTAACTCTTCAGTTTTAAAGCATGCAAGCCACTTTTTATCCTTTTTTATCTTGTACATATATTATTTTATTCACTCCGATCATTGCATTTACTGCGGAAATGTTTGATCGAAAAGCACATAGTGAGACGGATGAATTGATTGGCTTTGTGTATATATGTGTGAATGTGTGTATGTATGTATGTATATGTATATATATATATATATATATATATATATATATATATATTCATATATACATTACTCTCTTTTTTTACTTTTACTTGTTTCAGTCATTTGACTGCAGCCATGCTGGAGCACCGCCTTTAGTCGAGCAAATCGACCCCAGGACTTATTCTTTGTAAGTCTAGCACTTATCCTATCGGTCACTTTTCCCGAACCGCTAAGTTACAGAGAAGTAAACACACCACCATCGGCTGTCAAGCGATGTTGGGGGGACAAACACAGACACACAAACATATACATACGCATACATATATACATATATACGACGGTCTTCTTTCAGTTTCCGTCTGCCAAATCCACTCACAAGGCTCTGGTCGGCCCGAAGCTATAGTAGAAGACACTTGCCCAAGGTGCACTGTATCAATCTATGGAAGGAGTAAGATGGAAGTGAAATGATAGGAAAATGAAAGAGTGAAATGGAAACGACGAAGTAGAGATTCTGAGTAGGAAAGGTAGAAAGGAAAAAAAAATATGACGAAAACAGAAAACATATTGAAGTGAAAGCATGCAAATAGTATGGCGTGTGTTTCCGCAGTTTCGACGGAGGACAACTGTATATTATACTATCTTATATTATTCTATTTAATTTAATTAATTTTATATTACATTATTCTATGTCATTTATATATAAATATATA
>NC_068986.1:64362905-64364289 GCF_001194135.2 Octopus bimaculoides | reverse complement strand
ATATATATATATATATATATATATATATACGTATATATATATACACACACTCATACATAAATGCATTCATTAATATGTAGAATATATATAATATATTGACAGTAAATGCATTCATTAATATGTAGAATATATATAGTATATTGACAGTGTGTGTATTGACACACACATATATTAATTTTGACCGAGAATATTTTAATTACTATTTGTTTATATCATTTCTATTAGCTGAACCAAACACTCTTATGATCACTACGTGCGTACGCGTGTGTGCTGGCATGTATCACGGTATCTTAATCAAATTATGTTATACTCTTTGAATGGATTCGTGTATGTTCGCACGGGCATTCGTGTGAGTGGAGAATAGATTTTCATTTAAAAATGTTCTATCAAAAATGTGACTGTTGTTCAGTTTAGTCTTTATATAAATGAAAATAAAAGAACTGAGTATATAACAATTGTGTGTGTGTGTGTATGTATATATATATGTATGTACGTATGTATGCACATATATATATGAATATATATATGTGTATATATATATAAACACACACACACACATATATATATAGAGAGAGAGAGAGAAAGAGAAAGAGAGAGAAAGAAAGAGAGAGGGGGATCAAAACAGTTTGATTCAAATTCGTTGGTACTCTTAGACAACATCGCATCAAACAGCTTGCAAGGACGCTGCCATGAGCAAAACACAAGTTTACGAGTGGTTTCTACGTTTTAGGAATGGTCACTTGTTGCTTGAAAAACCAGCCTCGTTTATGACGACCCCCCCCCCCCCGATTGAATGAAAACATCATGGAAATTCATGAACTGATGTTGGGGGGGCTGTCACCAAACTTGTTGATATGACTACCAACGAATTTTGAGCAAGGCATTGCAAATGAAAAGAGTTGCAGCAAAATATGTGCTTCGCTTGCTCACGGAAGATCAAAAGCAGCCATAACTGAATGCGTGTCGTAAACTGAAAGAACAGATGGAAGTTAATCCAGGCCTTTTTTTCGAAGGTCATCTCTGCTGATGAAAGCTGGTGCTACGGAATTTGCAGATGTGGAAGAGGTGAAGAAAAAAATGACAGAGGCGTTAAAAAGCAATCACTTCACATGAGTTCCAGCACTGCTTCGAACAGTAGAAAACGTGAGTGGGCCGATGCATTGTTTCAAACGGGAAGTATTTTATAGGCGATGAAAGTGTAAACATGTAAAATGAAGTGATTAAAATAATGTTGCAAAATTTCGGTTTCTTTGGGTAACCCCTCGTATAAATATATATATATATATAGCTGAAATTTACAGAAAAGCAAAAGACGAAGACAGGTGTATGAACAACAAGCAGGTGTATTAGTTTGACGCTTGGGAAAGTGAGGAAATCATATATA
>NC_068986.1:64357394-64362793 GCF_001194135.2 Octopus bimaculoides | reverse complement strand
TATATATTGATTTCGGAAAAGTTTCCATCTGGGAATCGAACTTTTGCTTTTGTATTTTGCCTTGGTGTACAAAATCGAAAGCTTTTGAGATGTTTGCAAACAGGAAGACTACCTGTAAATTTCTAGCTCTAATTCCCTCATTCTCTGTTAAGATCTCTTTAATAGTTGACTAATATTTTTTTTCGATCACCTTTCGTTTCTTTAAAAAGACATTCTTAAGTTTTTGGCTGTATACGATTCAACAGCAGTTTCTTGTAGATTCTTGTGTTGTCGCTATAAAAGTAATTCCTGTGTTGTATCTACCTACGCCTTTCTCCAAGAACTGGATGATACAACCTTCAGTCCATTTCTCAGTTGGTGTTTATTGTGTTTATTGAAAGAATATATAATCGTAAACATCTTGCATGACGATACTCTAATACCGTCCCTGTTTATCATCTGCTTCGATTATGGCATTCGCACCTTCACTTCGACAAAATTACCCCTCCCTCGAAACCCGACTGCGACAATAATAGGTGCAGATTATGCTGGTGAAATCGCTCTGGTGCAGGTGCCGTATCAGAAGCTACCACCCTTCTGTAAGACTTTAAGAAAATGACTGAAGATATTGAGGTTTATGTCAACACCTCAAAATCTAAATACATCTGCTTCGGTCAGGAAGGATCAATAAGTACAATTTCACAAAACCCTCTAAAATCTTTAGGCTCCTTCGTGTACTTAAGGAACAACAATCGCATCAACAGAAAATGATGTAAAAATTCGTCTCCCAAAGCGTGAGCAATTTTTTGTGGCTTCGGTAAAGCTAGTTGAAATGGAAGTTTACAATAGTAGCTTAACACCTACACAATACGCAATGATGTTATATTAAATATGAGATACTGTTGACAGGATATTTTAATCCTGTTTTCATTAATAAAGTTGTTACTTCGTGCGTTCATTCGGTGTAGTATTGTTGTTGTTATATTTGTTGTGTAAACTGAGACCATTGTTCATTTAGCAGGCCTATGATCAAAGAAGTACTCGCCATGACCAGTTCCCTTTTGTTTCCAAAGCTACTTTTACTCTTCTTCTGGTGAGGAGGCCCTCAAATGGTTGTTATTAGCACATGCAGAGTAACTGGGCTTTCTGTCCTGTTTCCCTAGTCTGACTGATCTTTTCTTCGATCCCACAGTTGCGTATAACTCCAAGGTAAGTTCATGTAGGCCCCATCCAATCACGTTTTGTTCAAGATTACCTACCTGCTTATCACAACTCATTACTGTTACGTAAAGGTGACAGTTAGACAAAGGTTTAACGACGGCGCCCATAACTCTGACCGTAAGCTTCGCATTTCTGGAAAATATCAGTGTCTCCTTGTCTAATTCTCAACTTAAAAACCAAGCACGCGCTTCCATGTCTTGTTCTGGTCGATGGTGCACACATTCTGTCACATATCAGGCATGTTCTTTCTTTTTCAAGACGATAAGGTTAAGATATTATAAGGGATATTTAACTGCCATTTCCATCATGTTAAGCAACCATGTAGAAGTTCTCCTCTGTTTGCTATTAACTTTACTAAACTTCCTTTCGCTGTGCAACGTATAGTCACTAACTGGCTTGTAGCTGTAATTAATTTTCATTGAGATTTCGTTTCTTCGACACTGATTGGAAATAGTCCAGGTGCAGCAGTCTTGTAGCTAAGTGGTTGCCAGTAAACTTATGTAGCAACCCAAATACTTTAAATTAAATTAACTTTTATAAACATTTTTTCCAGAGGTTTTTAACTGTCTATAATTACACCCGTAATGAGGAGAGGAAAAAACATTATATCAATGATTTAATTCTGGTTGTGGAGTGTAGAAGACAAAACTCCAAAATCCAAATTGAATGTCGACATGCAGTGAGGAGTGAGTGTAATATTTAATAAATACAATGACAACATTAGGCATGTTTAGGCATTATTAAATTTCTTCAGTTGTGACGTCAGGTTTTGTCTTCCATTATTATATACCTTTTTAACTGTGTACGTTGCGAGTTCGAAAGAGAAAAAAGGTTATTCATCATCTGAAATTCTAGCGAATGTTTCCAGATATTGCACTCACAAACGGAAACTGAATACATGCCATTAAAAAAAGATAAATTTCTCGGAAACAAATAGTTGACGCAATCCTTGTCTTTCATAGGCAAAGTCATTCAAATAGTTCTGTTTCCTATGCTGTGTAAACCACTTATAATGTTTCTTTTTTTGTCCTATTTTTCGCTCTCTACGCTACTTTCAGTAAATCGTTCGTGTCAAATTGTTAACGTCTTTGCGTTCGGACAACTCTAATACCTTCTGATACTGTTCTCAAGGACCCAACAATTGTTGGCACAATTTTCACCTTCTTCATTTTCCTTAGCCGGGCTATTTCGTACTTGAGAGGGTTGTATGTATCTATCCTTTCGCTTTCCTTCTTGATTATTCGTACGTCAAAGGGGCATGCAACATCGACTATATAGCATGTGTGTTGCATCTTGTCTACCACCAGTCTGTTATGCTCTAGCACCTGGTCTGTTTGGACTGGGAAATCCCGGTGGATTTTGATAGTTTCTTGACTTGCAGTTTGTTCTCATACCACGTCCTGTCTCTCTCTAGACCCCCACTTTTCGCAGTTTCAAATGTAGCACTTTCGCTACCTGACCGTGTCGCTACAACTTGTACTGGCTTGGGGCAAGTCTAGGGCATTCGTTTGTGATATGGACAATGGTATCATCCACTCTATTGCAGATGCGGCACAGCAGAGACACTTATTCATTTCTATTGTTGACCCACCAGTTCGTGGTCAAAATTTGGTCTTGCGCTACCAGTATAATGCTCTTGGATTATTATTATTGTTATTATTATTATTATTATTATTATTATTATTATTATTATTATTATTATTATTATTATTATTCAATAGTCTTATTTTTATCACGTGCTTTCACTGCACTACCGAGCACAACTCTGTATGCCTTGGGTATGTGCTGTGGTTTGTTGTGGTGCTCTTATCTTTGATATATTGAAAGTGCTTTATATAGAATGTGTGTGGTGCTTAGGAGTGCTATTTTCTGTATGCTATATATACTTGTACGTCGTAGAGTCTTTGTTATGTATTTGTCTTTGTAGTAGTAGTAGTAGTAGTAGTAGTAGTAGTAGTAGTAGTAGTAGTAGTAGTAGTAGTAGTAGTAGTAGTAGTAGTAGTACAAAAATATCCTTCCCCAACAAAGCATTGACCTCGCATTAATGTGAGAAATCAGACTGAGTACATAACTCCAGTTAATTTTATGAACAGAACTGTTAACTGTATGTGTGGCGTAGAAGTAGAACATTTTGGATATTAATGTCATGCCTGAAAAAATCTATTTCATGTAAGTTGTTTGAACCTTGTCAAACAGAGCTACATGCACTGCTAGACTGTGATATATTGTGGAAATATCAGAAGAAAGGAATGAGGTCAACATAGGAACAGTTTCCAGAATGATGAACTGCTGAGGAAATAGATGACGCGAAACTTAACGAGAGAAACATAGAAGCGTTGAAAATCAGATTGATAGATGTATTAGGTAGATATAAATGAAATTCTTGGGATAGTCAGTAGTCTCTTAGCAGCAAAGTTTGTCTATAACATAGTAATTGTTTTTCAGCAGGAAAATCGGATATATAGAAAAATACCAATGGATGGGAAACCCAGTAAATTTTATGCTGAGACTTGTCTTGGTGAGATGATGTATTTTTTTTTTCTGATGGAGTTAATTTAAGAGTATTTTTTAAGACTTCACGCCTTTGGCCTTTTTCATGGCCTCTGATACTGGCGGGTGCAGTGGTGGGGAATATCTTGAAAGCCATAGAGTGGAGGCTTAGTTTGAATAATTACTTTTGAACTCTGCTAAAGCATGCAAGGTCCTTGAGATGGACTAAATTTATAAACCAAAGTATTGTGTGAAACAGTGTAAAAATCCGTTTGGTGAATTGTATATTCAAAAATCCACCCAAAGGTTTTTTACATTGTTTCTATCTATTCCAGTTCACTTAGAAAACTTGGGTTGACCCAAGGCTGTAGCCAAAGACCCTTCCTCACAGTAACACGTGATGTAACAACATTGCCCATTGTCTAGTTACAAATGTCGATGTTCAATATTGTACACTAGTTAGTAGAGTAACTTCATCAAATTCTATCTGTTCGATTCTAGGTATAATTCGGAGCCGTTATAGTTTCTGAGAAAACATTACGCTAACAGAAAACCACCAAAAAGTTATCCCTAAGACACGCACAGCTCATTTATAATCAATTATAACATTAGACAGACTTCATAGCTCCATTTTCAGGCATTGGTAAAATATTGAATAGTAAGTACCTAGGTACATGAGTGACAACATTCATATCCAATGGTGAATTAAATCAGGTGACCGTCCTATTCTTGATTCTTCTATAGTGTACGGGTATGTTCTTTTATACTGGTTTCTCACTAAATCCACTTCATGCTAGAACATTACAGTGAGGGAAAGCCCTGATATAGCTAAGTCTGCATGTATTTGTGACTTGAGGTTGTTTGATTGTTGTGTATATACGTAGTGTCTTTGGCTTTGTGTCTTAGAAGTTAGCTATCATTAAATTGGTTCTAGTTTTCAAGCTTGAATCAAACTACTTGAAGATTTCTTCAAAGTCCTTCCTAAATTTGACCATGGTGCAACAATTCATGTTGTATGAGATAACTAAATCGTCATCTCTGTACAATCCGAATTTGTGTACTTTGAAGGATGTCAAGAATAAACTACCTCCAATTCGTCTATTGCATCTTTATCAAAGCTGCCGAACAGAAAGTTACAGTCCTAGTTTACCCAGCAGGAATCGACGTAGTATAATAGCGACTTCCGAGCGCTCATTATTATTCATTATTATAGTACGAAACTAGTTCTTTCGCTTTTGTATTTGTGTTGTTATCGGTGACGGATAGTTTTGTGTTTTAGAAATACTATACTTATAAACATGTGTACGTGTCTATGAAAGAGTGTATCCATTATTATGATTGACCGTTGACTGAACACTATTCAATTTTTTTTCTCCGTGTTTTTCTCCTTGTCTCCGTATTCTTTCTGTTGAAGAGCGTAGCTCGAAACGTCAAAGACTTTCCGTATTCCCGAGCGTCATACTAATATATACTTTTGTTATTTACACCACCTGTCCTCGTCTGTTGTTATTATTTGTATATTCTCCCATATATATGTATATATATGCGTATGTATGAAAGAGTGCATATATGTATATATATGCGTTTGCATCAATGCATGTATGTATGAATGTATGCATGTGTACACATACGACTATATAATGATATAAATGTATATATTTGTTGATATAACTATATATATATATATATATATATATATATATATATAT
>NC_068986.1:64350149-64357384 GCF_001194135.2 Octopus bimaculoides | reverse complement strand
TATATATATATATATATATACATACGTACATACATACATACATACACACATGCATAAACGTATACACACAAATATACGTGCGCACACATACATGAGTGTGCAAGTGTGTGTGAGCGCGCGTGTGTGTGTAAATCTTCATAAATTTTCATAAATCCTTTTATCGTGGAGCTTTGTTGCCACGCGTTTATAGCAGAAAGAATGAGAATGATTATGTAATTGCTAAAATCATCATAGCTGGATAATAAATTTTTCAGTCGTTTACTTCATATTAGTCTTATAGTTCATTTCCTATTTACTGTATCTGTGTTGAGTTTATAATTTGTTATTCACAAAACTTCCATAGCTAATTGTAAAATGCATGCAATTTTAGAATGTGAATTAAAGGTTGAGGCATTCACAAATTCTCAAAAGCATATACTTTGCAGTTAGAATTATATTAGGTTATACGTACATAGATACATACATACATATACATACATATATGTCTGGATGTGTGTCTGCGTAAATAGATAGATAGACAGTCAGACAGACAGACAGGTAGGCAGATAGATAGATAGATAGATAGATAGATAGATAGATAGATAGATAGATAGATAAAAATTTACATACGTACATACAGTCATGCATACGGGATACATGGACACACAGATATATGTGTATACATGTCTGTGTGCGTGTTTGTATGTGCATGTATGGATGAATGGATGGATAGCTGTACTATGTATAATGAATAATGTATAATGAAACAAATATGTATGCATGTACGTATGTATGTATGTATGTATGTATGTATGTATGTATGTATGTATGCATGTATGTAGTCAGTTTTATTTCAAGATTTCTTGCCAATAGAGAATGAGCCGGTTTCTAACACGGTTCCTTCATTTGAATTTCCTCAACATCAACAGGGTATTTTTGCATGTAGATGTGTATACATGCGGTATTTTGAGTCAGTACATGTGTAGATTTGTATGTGTTGTTTTATGTCTGTTCTATTATGCATATAGACATGCGCGTATATACTTACATGATAAACCTCTGGAAAGTTTTACAATATGTATGCATGCATGTATGTATGTATGTATGTATGTATGTATGTATTGGTTGCCTAATTTCAGTTTATACTTTCTACTTATCCGTCAAAATTATCCAACCCATTCCTAGAAGTTAATCATTTCAGTCTCCAGTAACTTCAGATCTTTTAATTGTATGTATATGGTTCATGGCGTACACTGGGGTATTTTTTCTGTTTTTACGAGTGCTATCTAACATGCAGAAGGAGCCTGCAAATAACCCCTTGCTAATTGTAACTTTCTTCTTGACGCTAAAACAACACACAACCGCTCTGCAGAAAATTTTTTGTTATTTTTGCGTATATTTGCATAAGCTAAACCCATATGAATATATTTCGTCCATATTTATTTTAACATTTCTCTCCATATGTGATTTATCTTTAGGAGTGTATATTATATGTGATATATAAATAATAATGTTGCTGTTGTTGCTACTTTTTTACTACTCCTGCTGGTTGCTGCTGCCACTGCTGCTGCTGTTGTCGTCGTCGTTGTTGTTATTGTTAGTATTTTTGTTATTCTTATTGATGAGATGAAGTAATGCGAATTACGTCATATATACTTTCGAGTGCTTCTGAATATATCAACCTTTAATCTTTAATTCCCATTCTAAAATTTTAGTCATCATACGATTATTAATGTGATCTGTTTGTACATCGGACAAAATATCTTGCAGGAATTGTTTCCGATCTTTATGGTCTGAGTTCAATTCACGCTGAAATTAACTTCGCCTTCCATTCTTTGGGAGACGATAAAATAAAGTAGGAGTCAAATACTGGGGTTGATAGTACTGACTAAGCCCTTCCTCTAAAATTGCTGACCGTGTCCTAGATTGGTTTCAAATTTTGTCACAAGGCCAGCAATTTAGGGAGAGGGTATAAGTCTATTACATCGACCCCAGTGCTTAACTGGTACTCATTTTATCGACCCCGGAAAGATGAAAGGCACAGTCGACCTCGGCGAAATTTGAACTCAGAATGTAAAGACGGACGAAATGCTGCTAATTATTTCACCTGGCATGCTAACGATTCTGCTAGTTCACCGCCTCAAACCGTGTCCTAAATTAGAAACAATTATTTATGGCACCGGATTGGCAGAATCGTTGGAGCATCGGAAAAGAAGCTCTGGTGATTATTTGTTCCAACACGTTACATTCTGAGTTCAAATACTGCCGAGGTCTAACTTTGCCTTTCATGCTTTCAGAGTCGATAAAATAAGGTACCAATGAAGTACTGGGGTTGATGTAATCAACTATTCTTCTCCCTCTAAAATCACAGGCCTTATCCCATAATTTGAAACTTATCATAAAAAGGTGTTGAGCTGGCAGAATCGATACCACGCCGGACAAAACGCTCCGGTTTTACGTTCTGAACTAATATTCCGCCGTGGTCTACTTTGCCTTTCATAATTTTGGGGTCGATGAAACAAGTACCAGTAAACGCGCTACAGTCGATTACATCCCCCAAATTTCAGGCCTTGTATCTATAGTAGAAAAGATTGTTATCATTTGACAGAATCGCTAACACACCACCTAGCCGCGGATGCTTAGCAGTATTTCATCCCTCTTCACGTTCTAAGTTCAAAATTCCACCGAGGTCGACCTTTGCCTTTCATCCTCTCGGGGTCAATGATATAAGTACCAGTTGATTACTAGGGTCGGTGTAATCGACTAGCCCATCCCCAAAAATTTCAGGCCTAGTGCCTATAGTAGAAAGGATTATTATTATTATTATTATTATTATTCCTTTCATCTGTTTGGGGTCGATAAATTAAGTACTAATCAAGTACTAGTTGCGATGTGATCGACTTACCTCCTCCCCCAAAATTTCAGGCATTGTACCTATAGTAGCAAGAATTATTATTATTATTATTATTATTATTAATATTATTAAATTCAACTTTACGGTGAACGTAAACAAACAAAGTTTGTTTTTAGAAGCGTTGAGATGTAATGTAAGAAACAGAAATAAATTTATTTCTTAAACGCGTGATAATGCTATAAATAGCGTGATCAGGATAAATTATCCATATATTGCAGAAAAATACGCTACTGGCCAACCATGAGACTCGAACTCACATCTCTGTGATTACGCGTCAAGTGTTTTACCATTAAACTAAACTGCCCAGCAATGAATTCTTCTGCAATTTCAGTGTCGATAAATTAAGTACCAGTTAAACATTGGGGTCGATGTAATCGGCCAGTCCCTTTCCCCAAAGTTTCAAGCCTTGTACATTCAGTAGAAAGGATTATTATTATTATTATTATTATTATTCATAACAAGAATATAAGTACGTTCCATCATATGGTAAATTGGTAGTGTCACGTGTTGTAAACTATAAACGCAGCCTGCGATGATTGCAGAGGACACAATCATTCATGCATGCATCTGACAGTTTTCTGAAAGTCTTGAAGATGGGGGTTCTTGGGTTCAACCGACAGGGAAAAAAGTAAAACTACATGTAAGTACGTACATGCGTCAGCATGTATTTGTGTAGGCACGTTCGTCTGTACGTGTATGCGTGTGGGGGTTTGTGTGTGTATGTGTGTGTGTATGCGTGCGCGCGTACATGTGTTTGAGTATTTGTTTATATACATATATATATATATATATATATATATAATCTTATTTATCTTATAGCTTGTACATCTTTCAATCATTTGATTGTGGTCATGCTGGGGTTTAGTCGAACGAATCACCCCACCCAATACATATTTTTAAGCATTGTACGTATTCTGTCAGTCTCTTAGACCGAAATGCTAAGTCACAGGGGCGCCACATACAAACACAAAGACACACATAGATATATACATAAATATAGCATGCGATGATTGACAAGAAAACGCTCATTCATGCAGGCATCTGTCAGTTTTGAAGAATGAGGTTCTTGAGTTTAACCGACACGAAAAAAATTTTACGTCCGTGCGTGAATGTATATTTGTGTAGATGCGTGTGTGAGTATCTGTCTGTAATTCGCGCCGCGTGCGTATGTGTGTATGTGCTTGTGTGTGTGTGTGTGTGTGTGTGTGTGTGTGTGTGTGTGTCTGTCTGTCTGTCTGTCTGTCTGTGTGTGTGTGTGTCTGTGTGTCTGTGTGTGTCTGTGTGTGTGTGTGTGTGTGTGTGTGTGTGTGTGTGTCAGTGTCTGTGTGTGTCTGTGTCTGTGTGTGTCTGTGTCTGTGTGTGTCTGTGTGATTTTGAAAAACCTCATTGAGTGACGACTGCACCCTGCATAGCTATGGGTTGCCCTTTGGCCCCCCTGCCAGGGATACAGCGAAGTCACGGGACAGCAACATGGTGAAAAAACAGCGGACGAGCTCAACTGAGCGCTTACATTGCTTCTTACATTGACGCTGAAGATCGACGGTCATGGTCACTAAGCCCTATCAAGAGAGTAACTGCAATGCATCCGTAGGGGTGCAGACAGAATCACCGGAATCCGTGCAAGCAGCGCAACCATACATGCATGCATGCATGCATACATACATGCATACATATATACATACATACATACATACATACATACATATTTATATAAACTGGGTGCGATGGGTAAATTATCACCATTTAATATTTTTAATTTCACGCATGCGTATTGTTTGTTTTTGATTTTGTTGACTACACAGTAGATTAGGGTTAGTTGGGCACCGTCTGTGAGAAAAACAGCACCATGACGCAATTCACTCTGCCAGAAATTTGGAATCGACATGCTGTATTGCTTGGCATTCGGACCAGAAGCTCCTATACGAACATTTTAGAGTGTTTGGGTGTCAATCTGAGGACAGTGCAGAGGATTCGGAAAGAGATGGATGAGTCTAATGGTAATTACGGAGGTACGGCAGCTCGGAAAACTTACTCTGATCGTTCTAAGAAAAAAAACTCCTGAATTTGTTGGTGAGATCCAGGCCATGATTGACAACGATCCCTCCAAGTCAATCAGGTCCATTGCCAGGGACATGGCAGGTAGTGCATAAAGACATTCGGTATTCTTCATACAAGATGAGAAGGGTCTAATTTTTATCCCAAGCCATCAAAGACAAAAGGAAAAATCGCGCTACGAAGCTGTTGAACAAACTCAAGCATCCCTTCCAACCGAACATGCTTTGGTTTTTCTCCATTCATGTTCCCACACAGCCTGAGACTCAACATGGAGGCCTACATAAAATGCCTGGAGGAGGTAGTGCTGCCCTGGGTCTAGAGGGTGATTGCTAGAAGACTCTATGTCTGGCAACAGGACTCTGCATCATGCCACACAAGCAGGAGAACCCAGTCATGGCTGTCAGACAATTTCTGCGACCACAATACCCCTAACATCTGGCCACCTAACTCCCCAGACTGCAACACCCCTTTATTATTTGTGGGGTGCAGTTGAGCGAGAGACCAACAAAACTCCTTGTAACACCAAAGATGAACTGGAGGCAGGAATTATTGCAGCACTCACCAACTTAAATAAGGAGACAGTCCAGAAGAGTTGCAGAAGATTCCGACGTCGCGTGGAAGCCGTGGTTGAAGCCAAAGGCGATTTTAGTGAACAAGTTTACTCTTAAGTATTCCAAGATATTTTAAAGTAATTTTGGTAAATATATCTGTTAAAATGAGATGTCAGTGTTATGTCATTTTTGCGTAATTTAGACAATTTATTCATCGCACCTGTACATATATAACGGTCTTCTTTCACTTTCCGTCAACCAAATCCACTCACAAAGCTTGGTCGGTCCAGGACCATAGTAGAAGACATGCAGTGTCATTGAACCCAAAGCTATGTGGTTGACAAGCCAAATTCTAAACACCCAGTTATGCCTACGTGAACAGAGAGACAGACAAGCAAACAGACACAGACAGACAAACAAGGAGACAGACAGACACACACACACACACACACACACACACACACACACACACACACACACACACACACACACACACACAGGTAGACAGACAGACAGGTAGACAGACAGACAGACAGACAAACAGACAGACAGACAGACAGACAGACAGACAGACAGACAGGCAGACAGACAGACAGACAGACATGTATGTGTGTGTCAATACAAAAAAGTATATCTGTATTATGTATTCATCATCTTCGAAGCTGTGCTGAAAAGTTTGTTTTAGTAGAAAGTTAAAATAGTAAACAGAGATGCTCTAACTTCTATAGAAAAACTATTCCACCCACATACTAGAGGAATAAATTATTCATATATTATTGTGTTTTAATCTGCATTTGTTTACATTTTTATCAAACATCTATTTTAATAATTTAAAAAACGCATGAACTTTGTGCCATCTAAATGAATAGATATGATGAATGCATACGGTTTTGTGCTTTGTTCTGTAACAATACTGTAATGTTGCTATCATGGCCGTTATAAGAATGCGTACGTGATTCTATAATCCGTTTGCAATAATACTTGTGTGGAAAGTGAGTTGTGAGTCTCAAATAGTAATGGTCGATGTTTTGAAAAGGTTCGTTAAAATATCGCTTTTAACTATCATATAAATTAGATGAGCAAATTTTGATGGAAAAAATGCTCGTTTAACTCTTCCACCCATCGATAATTTAAGAGATGATGAAGGAAACACAAAGCGGATGCAAAAGCCGCCTGCTAAAAGAGCAATTAAACGTCCCTCAAATCGCATTTTACCATCTTATATAACGAAGAATAGATTGGACAATCCTTCCCAGATATATATAAATTGTATGTGTGATGGTCACGTCTGTGTACTCAGTAACGTCTTCTGAGAACTGATTCAAAAGGCTAGAAGCATATTATGCATGTAACGAAAGAGTTTGACAACTCAGTTATTTAGCACCAGTGTGTACGAGTTTGTTGGTCGAATGACACCCTCGCAAAATACATAGGTGTAGGGGGTGCGCTCGTGTGTTTAAGCTGATCTAGTTGCCTGTTACTCTGAGGTTTCCACGTTATGCAACTGGTTGTAGAGAAGCAACTGCACACTGTGAAAACTCCAGAACAAAGGGGCACTGGACCATGTTAAATAAACTACTGCACTACGTTTGTATTCTCCGGATCCTTATCCAACAACTGATCTAGGTGTGTGTATGTCTATCTATCCGAAAGTTTTATTGTCCTCTATTGCGTTTTTGTTCCATTTGGGACTGCCATGTTGGCTTGGCGATAACTATATATATATATATATATAT
>NC_068986.1:64347120-64347861 GCF_001194135.2 Octopus bimaculoides | reverse complement strand
ATATATATATATATACTAGCTGTCACTAGCTATACCGATGATACAAAATAATCACTGGCAATAAAAAAAACCAGGATGATGTCGCAAGCTTACAACGTGACCTGAATTAGATATATGCTAGCCACTGCTGTAATCATTTTAATGATTATAACCTTAATTTATATGTATAAATAATTACCGAATTCTCTAGTCATTACATTATTCTGCGGGACTGGATTTACTCCGTATGATTTCTGACATTATCCACATGGTCGAGATGGGCTAATAGATGGAATGTATACGCGAGGAATGCATGTATATATTGGTATCTGCGAATAAATTTATCAGTGTGTATCTGTATTTCTTGTTTATATGTTTATCGGTGTATTTCTACTGAGGATTGCAAGGTAATTTTTATTGCAGATCATGAAATCACAAGATATAGGATTATCCCAAATTTTGTAAATCTTCTTACCCATTACCTCGCATCCGACCTAGGGTTATAAAGAGAGAATTAATTTAGAGTGGATTGTACGTGTTTGACATCTACTTTTAGCGTATAAACACTGACATTCCAGAGCCTTTAATTATAATTATATTTTATAATTATATACTTAAAAATTCATTTTACCGATACTGACACTTTTTATACGCCAGCCACCGATATAATCACTTTAATGATTATGTCTTTAATCTATATGTAAGTATATGTATCTCTCTCTCTCTCTCTCTCTCTATATATATATATATATATATATATAT
>NC_068986.1:64345927-64346730 GCF_001194135.2 Octopus bimaculoides | reverse complement strand
TATATATATATATATATATATATATGAATGTATTTATGTGTGTGTGTGTGTTTTTGAGTCTATGTTCCCCCCACTTTCATCATTGCTTGACAATCGGTGTTGATGTATTTACAATACGGCAAAAGCCACCGATAGGATAAGTACTAGGCGTTAACAAAAATCCTGGGGTCGATTTGTTCGACTAAAGCCCTTCAAGGCGTTACACCCGCATGGCCACAGACAAAGGACTGAAACAAGTAAAAGAATAAAAGAATAAAGAATATATGTATGTATGTGTGTGTGTGTGTGTGCGTGTGTGTGTGTATGTATGTTATTGTATGTATGAATGTATATATGGTAGATAGATAGATAGATAGATAGATAGATAGATAGATAGATAGATAGATAGATAGATATCTGTACATTTATGCGATTTTGTGTGTGTGTGTGTGTGTGTGTGTGTGTACACGCACGCGCGCGTCTGATTTTGTATCTTTCAGTATGTGTCCGCGCTCTTGATATCTTTCCAAGATCCGATTTATCAAATTTACAACAGTAAGGAAAATAAGTTTCACATCCCAAACTTGACCTTCTTAGGTTCACTTTATTAAGGTAATCTATTTGCATAATAGTTCCACTATTTCATCTATCAAGAAGTCTTTTTAATCGCCCAGAACACAGACTGGAGGTCGCCTTTTAGTGAACTAAGACGATGGGAAAGCTTAAGAGCATGCATAGAAGAAATTCACCATCTAGCTGTCTTCGTTTAACATGGCAAGTCATCTATCATGTTTGTGTGTGTGTGTGTGTGTGTGTGTGTGTGT
>NC_068986.1:64340084-64345255 GCF_001194135.2 Octopus bimaculoides | reverse complement strand
TAGATGTATGTATGTATGTATATGTCTATTATGTATGCATATGTATGTACGTATGTATGTATGTATGTATGTATGTATGTATGTATGCATGCGTGTATGCATGCATGCATATATGTATGTGGCTATGCACGACGACTCGTTATTTGTAGCTGATGACACTTAACCACGCAGAAATGCATGCGACCTACATTCCGATGACGCCATTCATAGCCCATTTGTGTTTTTTTTTCCGCATATATTTTCTGTTACGAAGTTTTTGAGGGGTTTTTTTTTCGTTCAGAATAACTCTAGCAGTGTATTTCTTTCCATGTCTGAGTGAACGCAAACATGTTTAATATGATTGAAATATCTATATTTCAATTCAACTCTAGTTAGTGTGCCTCTAAGTAATTAATTAATTGATATTATAATTCTGCCATTTCCCAATTAACTCGAAATACTGCGAGTAATTACATCTTATACTCTTTGACGTTAAATTACATGTGACAAACCTCCTATCGCTACATGTGTTAATGTGACAACAAATCTATAAAACAAAGGAATTGATACGTAATTGTTAGACAAGCTCAAAATAACAGCCTAATCTCTATCAAATTCCGGTCTACCGTCTCGGAAAAACGGTTACATCAGACAATTGTAATCCTCGATAGTCGTGTTAGCTATGACTGAAACGCCTTTAATTAAAGATCTACCTATTGCATCACAGCTGACCTGGATTTAAATCGCAACAATAAAAACGAAAAATAATGACATATTGTCTTTGCAAAAACACTTTCGAATAAGTGGATGGAATATTATACTCCATATTTTATTAGTGCCACTTATGATATAATGGTTGATTAGGGACGTCGGATAAAATGCCTGGCAGTATTTCTTCTGGCTTCTCCAGCCAAAATTATTGCCTCCCAGCAAATTTCTGGCCTTCTGCCCATGTTAGGTCTGCCCGTCTCTCACATGAATCCATTAATACACCAAGAAGACATGAATTGATATTAACAGGTATATGTTATTGCTAGGTATATGTGTTACAAATGAATCCAGATACCCTGTCTTCAGGGACCTTATATCATACTAATAATCCTTTCTAATTGTAATGCAAGGCCAGCACTAATCAAACTACTAATTTTATCTACTCTGGGCACAGGGTCTTAAATTTGGAAGAGGGACCTGGTCGATTACATCGGTTCCACTGCTCAACTGATACTTATTTTATCAACCCCTAAAAGGTTAAAAGGAAGAGTCGTCTTCAGTAAAATTGGGAATAGCAGCATAAAATGAGTCGGAAGAAATGTCGCTAAACATTTTGTCTGGCATGCTGACGATTCCACCAGCTTACCGCCTTACTAATCATGCTAATAATTAGGAAATGACATGAGGTGGTGAGCTGGCAGAATCGTTAGCACGTGGGTGGGGGGATGCTCAGCAGTAATTCGTCCGTCTGAGTTCAAATTCCGCCGAAGTCGACTTTGCCGTTCATCATTTCGAGGTCGATAAAATAAGTACCAGTTGATTACAGAGGTCGATGTAATCGACTTATCTCCTTCCCCGAAATTGCTGGCCTTGTGCCAAAATTTGAAAATGATTTAATAATTTGCAGCACTGACTCTAAATCCTTCTACGTTTGTCTTTTGAAAATTTGGCCTCAAGCAGGTGAACTTCATGAAGAAGCTTTTAACAATTCTCTAACGATGTAATACGCCATTGGGCTCACTTAGTCGGTACTTCAGTGTTACACACAAGCGGAAAGATTCGTCAAAACAAAATACAAACTTTCAAGAGCTACTTACACTGCACAAATTACATTTATCTTTAACTACAACCAGTTAACCTTGAACCAATTAGAGGCAATCGTGCAACATATCTCTGTTTTGGCAGACTTATAATGAATCAGTTGTAAACATGTTGAACCTCAAAGTTGTAGGTGTAGAAAATATACAACGCCGACGATTTCAATTGTAATGATAGAGTATGTTCACTGCTGATGCGTCAGGAGAGATTAGCTCTCTTAAATCAAGCGATTTTTTTTCTTTTCTTTTTAATCAAGCAATTAGCTTCATTGTTCACGTGGCTGTAAGTCTTACAGGCCGCCGTTTTGGTTAATATTTCCATTTCATTAATACGAGTTGTTTTTGTTGTTGTTTTTGTTTACTATCAAAGGAGGCCTGATCAACCAGAATTGACTACTCGTACTAAAGGAGCATTAGTAGCATCACTTGCTAGTTTACGGAGATGCTACTCTAAAAGTCGGAACTTCTAAGCGGATTCGATCGCCGCAATATTGACTATGAAAGAGCTAAGATAGTTTTTGCCATATCACTGGTCGTGCTAGAAATAGTAGCCAAAAGATATCTCTCTTCCCACTTAGGGGAAGTTGAAGTAACCCAGGGAATACACTGATGTGTTGTTCCAGTTTCGTGAAAACTTCTATTTTTGTGATTTGGAGAATCTGATGAGTGATATGTAGTACATATGATAATATCCAATTGTCTTATCTGTACAATTTGAGTGTCACATACAAAATTTGAATATGACAGCAGAACCCGGGGCGTGAAGTCCTCACGGATGCATAGTATATTTCTACCGTGGTTGCTTTCTCTTCTGTTCGTTCGTAATGGAACATACTTCGGTATGTGTATGCCAGCATAGCCTATAGTAGGTTTAAGATGCATTTCCACAAGTGCTATGTATGCAGGTTGATTGAATGTAGTGGGGCCTCTTAGGAAAGAGATTTTTGTTTTGTTACTGAGGTGCAACAGACCTCCGATATTTTGCTTGTATGTAGATAAAAGAAAAAAAACAACTGCATTGCAGTAATCCCTCGACTATTGCAGGTGTTACGTTCCAAAAACTCCCGCGATAGGTGAAAATCCGCGAAGTAGAAACAGTACTGTACTGTAAATTTTTATTTTTTATTTTTATGATTTGTATATATTCATTTTATTATAAATGCAACACAACACCACGGAGGAATCGACGTAAGCTTAAATAATAAACTGCGATGGGTGAACCGCGATAGGTGAACCGCAATAGGTGAACCGCGATATGGTGAGGGATTACTATATTATGCTTTTCTGGTGTCTTCTGTTTACATTCGAAACTAAAACTTTGTAATCTACAATTAATTTATAATTTCATGTTATATTACGAAATACTTTGTTGATAATTGCAATCCCAGATAAACAATTGTATTCAATGTCGTTCACACAATCTAATAATTTATGCAAATGAAATGCAGAAATGCCATTGCTGCAAATTAGTATGAATGTCTCGTTTGGTGAATCTCTTTTGACCTAGTTTCATTCGGATATTTCTCATAACTACAATAATTTTGAATGTGCTACACTATTAGGAGACCGTTTTTAGTGTGTTTAGTAAAATTCACATTACTTCATGTCTATAATAATAATATTACTAATAATAATAATAATAATAATAATAATAATAATAATAATAATAATAATAATAATAATAATAATGACGATGATAATGATGATGATTTCTAACTTAAACACAAAGCCACCAAATCCAATAATAATAATCATGATGATGATAAAACTTTGGCATAAGGCCAGCAATTTCAGGGGAAGGGTTAAGTCGATTACATCGACCCCAATACTAAACTGGTACTTATTCTATCGACCCTGAAAGGATGAAAGATAAAGTAGACCACTGCGCTATTTGAACTCAGAACGTAAAGACGGACGAAATGCCGCTGACGATTCCACCAGCTCGCCTCTTACCGAGTTCCAAATAAGATCACTTCTTACAACAAATTCGAAGTAGATAAGAACAGTGAATCGCCCCTTTGTAGGATGTGAGGCAGCAAGAACGAAACAATATCACGTGTCGTGAGTGAATGTAGCAAACTGGCCCATAAGGGATACAAAAGGAGGTGCGATAACGTGGCTAGGTTTGTTCACTGGAGATTGTGTGAGAAGTACGGTCTTGGAAAAACACGGAAATGGTTCGAACATTAACCAGAAGACGTCACTGAAAATAATGAATATTAAGATCTTGTGGGATTTTACAATCCAACATGACTCTGTAATAGATGCCCGAAGACCAGACGTTGTTGTAGATATTGCCATACCTAGGGGCACACGTATAAGTAAGAAAGAGCTAGAAAAAGTGAGAAAATACAAGTTACTAAAAGACGAGATTGCAAGAAAGTGGGCAATGAAGAGAGTGACTGTCATCTCAGTAACTGTGGGGGCACTCGGATTACTAACAACCAAGTTAAAGAAATATATCGGAAAAATTGGAATTGACATGAGGTTAGAGCATGCTCAGAGAACTGCTCTGTTGGAGACGGCGAGAATTTTTTAAATTAACCGAGCATGTGAGATCGAGAATTCTGAGTATTATAATAATGATGATGATGAGGATGATGATGATGATGGTGATATTTGATGAAAACTCACAGCTTATTTTGCTGGATATGATGGAAAGTGTCATCTGTTCACAGCCAGCAGACTAAGGTGACATTTGTTTACTGGTCATGCTTCAGGAACCCTACGAAGAATTCTTGCAGTTCCAAGCAATGCTGGTTTTTGTAGGTGTTCTATCTTTGCATTTGTATCAATCTTTTTGAGCTACGTTGGTAGTTGAGTGCTGATACTGCCAGGTGCACCAATTACTACTGGTATCACGTCTAGTCCCCTCATTGACCACAACCTTCGTATTTCCCACTTCAAATCGTCGTAATTGTTCAGTTTTTCTTGTTTTGTCTTTGATCCTGTTGTCACCGGGATATGCTATGTCGATTATCATACTAGTTCTTTCTTTTTTATTCACGAGAATAGTGTCCGGTTTCCGATGTCTGGTCAGATGATCACAATTATTATTATTATTATTATTATTATTATTATTATTATTATTATTATTATTATTATTATTATTATTATTATTCAGTAGTTTTATTTTTATAACGTGCTTTCACTTCACTACCGAGCGCAGCTCTGTGCGCCTTGGGTATGTGCTGTGGTTTGCTGTGGTGCTCTTATGTTTACTGTATTGAAAGTGTTTTGCGTAGAATGTGTGCAGTACCCAGTAGTGCAATTTTCTGTATGTTATATATATTTGTAAGTCCTGGTGTTTTTGTTATGTATTTGTCTGAATATTTTTTTATTATACCTAAGGCACCTACTATGATAGGAATTGTTTCTGTTTTT
>NC_068986.1:64327300-64336125 GCF_001194135.2 Octopus bimaculoides | reverse complement strand
ATGATCACAATTATTATTATTATTATTATTATTATTATTATTATTATTATTATTATTATTATTATTATTGTATCAAAACTCACAGCTTATATTGCTGGATATGATGGAATGTGCCAGCTGTCCACAGCCAGTAGACTAAGGTGACATTTATTTTATTGGTCATGTTTCAAGAGCCCTGCGAAGAATTCTTGCAGTTCCAAGCAATGATGATTTTTGTAGATGTTCTACCTTCACACTTGCACCGATCTTTTTCAGCCATGTCGGTAGTTGAGTGCTGATACTTCCAAGTGCACCAATTATTATTGGTATCACGTCTACTCCCTTCCTTGACCACAACTTTCGTATTTCCTACTTTAAATCATCATAGTTGTTTATTTTTTTCTACTTCTTTCACATTGATCTTGTTGTCACCGGGGCATGCTATGTCGATTATCATATTATTATTATTATTGTTCAGTAGTTTTATTTTTATAACGTGCTTTCACTTCACTACCGAGCGCAGCTCTGTGCGCCTTGGGTATGTGCTGTGGTTTGCTGTGGTGCTCTTATGTTTACTGTATTGAAAGTGTTTTGCGTAGAATGTGTGCAGTACCCAGTAGTGCAATTTTCTGTATGTTATATATATTTGTAAGTCCTGGTGTTTTTGTTATGTATTTGTCTGAATATTTTTTTATTATACCTAAGGCACCTACTATGATAGGAATTGTTTCTGTTTTTAGATTCCACATTCGAGTTATCTCTATTTCCAGGTCTTTGTATTTTGAAAGTTTTTCCATTTCTTTTAGAGAAACGTTGTCATCTGCTGGTATTGATACATCAATTAGAAAGCATTTTTTTTCTTCATGATCTTTGACAACTATATCTGGTCTATCTGGTCTATATCTGGTGGGGAGGCTCTGGTCTTGTGCAGCAATTAAAAATCCTTCAGTCTCTGCTTTGAGTCCTGAGCTTCTCAACCATTGCTGGGATTTTTCTCTGTCTATTTCTTTTGCATTTAGTTTAGCCCAGTATTTACCATGTAGGGGCTTTTCTTGCCATCGTTTTATCATGGTCCGTTGCTGTTCTAGTTTTAGTTTGGATTTCATTTGTTTTATAGCTTTTGTTGTTTCTTCTTCTTCTTCTTCTTCTTCGTATTTGTTAGGTAGATTGATTTCGAATGACCTTGAATTTCATGTTATCATCGTTGACATCGTCTTCCTGTGTGCTACACGTCTTTAAATTGAACTCGCCCTTCTTTTTCCAATGAGTTCTCTTCCTCCTTCTTCCCCCGTAATTTTCCGACTTCCGTTCTATCCCCATAGTCACAAGACTATGGCGTAATACTTGTGATTGAGGAAGGACACCCACTCGTTAGTTTCTGGAACCGAGAACGAGAAGTGTTCTGTTGTTGCCATTCATCATTCGCTTCTCTCTCTCCATCTCACTGTTACTGTTGGCATGGACAGAGTAAAGGGTTATTCGAGCTCCTACCAGTGGGGAAGACATTGTTCTTTTCAGTCACCTTCAGAGTTTCAACCGACGGTGCTTTGAGAACAGCAATATTTTCTTCGGTTTATTGTCGTTGTCTCAACTGCTACATCTTTTCTTTCGTTTTTGTTGTTTCTACGCTTAGGAAGCCTTCAAATGATTTTTGCTACCACACGTCTAGCAACTACGCTTCATGCCTCATTACCCATCCTTCCGTATCCTCGACTAGGAACGACTCTGGAATAGACTTGTCTTCAGGGGGTTATGGGTTTCTATGTCCATTAGGATCCCACCCAATCACATGTCATTCTTGGTGACATTCATCACTTATCTACAACGTGCTCCGATACCCCAAGGGTCAATCTCGTTACTAATATCCTTGACACTAACCCTAATCTTTCGCCGCCCCAAATACTAGGCACAAGTGCGCATGTACGCATACCATTGGTACATTTATTTGCTTACTTCATCGTCATGTAGACCTATACACTTTATCTCGACCAATTTAGGTAATTTAGGTAATACATCGGCCAGCACGCGCAAACAAACAAACAAGCAAACAAGCAAACAATAATGTTCAATATGTCTGAAAATGACCGGTCTTCATTCTCCTCCCGTATGAAGAAATATCCAGATTTTCCCAATAAGTTCTCTGAAGGAATTATTTAATAAGAAACGCTTTTCCTTTCAGTAACGCTTGTTGAAAAACGAAAATCTACGGAGCGATAAGTCGCACATTATTATAATATCAATAATAATAATACTAATAATAACAATAATAATAATAATAATAATAATAATAATAATAATAATAATAATAATAAATAAATAAATAAATAAATACATACATTTTGTGTTTAATTTCCCATGCTATCAGCAGCTCTTAAATTACTTCTTCACAGTCCTACTGACAGCTTCTGAGATACGAATGCTTACTTACAAATATTCATGTAAGCGAGCAGAGGAGCATGCATACATTTTGTGAGTAATGACAGCATATGTTCTATGTAATAAAGAGTGTAGAGTGTAACAAGTGATTTGTACAACAGAGCCGAGAAGAGTTGGCGATGTAGAAAATGACACCGTAATGCTAATATTAGTATGGATAGGAGCCAACGTGGAGCCTCTACGTAGTCGCTCTACTCGCTAAAAATGGCAGCTAGAGAGGAAGAACTGATCTCTTGTGACGGGATTGCAAAAGAACTGGGTTCCCTGTGAGGAAATGGTGTGTAAGAAGACGGACTTATGAATGAGCTAAAACAGTGATTCCCAACGTGGGGCATATACCCTAATGATGGAACCTGGGAAAATTGTGATGGGGCGTGGGATACAATTTTTTTTTTTTTTTTTTTTTTTGGTCTTATTTGGTTGACGATTTGCTTCGAGTCAAGAGAAGCAGAATTGAAATTACAAATCATGGTGATTGACGGCTGAAACAAACAAATTTGTCTCCTCGAATCAAGGAAATCTGCCGTATTCACCAGGCATAAGGTTCTCATTAAAATGATTCACTTTTTTTTTTCTTAGTCAATAATGTACTTTTTCTTTGTACTCAGTACTTAATAAAAGAGTTCCCGGTAGATTTTTTTGTATTAAATAATTATGATAAAATATTGATTTCAAATGTTGGCAAAAGGCCAGCAATTTTGGGTGAGGTGGGAATAAGCTGATTACGTTGATCCCAGTGCTCAGTTGGTACTTATTTAATCGACCCCGAAAGTTGACCTCTGCAGAATTTGAACTCAGAACGTAAAGACGAACGAAATGCCCCACGTGCTAACAATTCTGCCAGCTCGCTGCTTTAATTGTAATAAAATATTTTTTAAAATGAAGTTATTTTTTCTCCATCCACTTTAACTCAAGATAACTCAGAAAAGAGACCTCAACATAGCAGACAGATAAAACTGGTAGAAATAAATCGCGTAAGAGAAGCATTACATAGTTTAACCCCCTTTCGGAATTAATGTAGCTTCGGATATTTCTGGAATTTTCATTAAAGCTTTGGCTAAGTATTTCCCCCTCTTCTAAGTATAGTAAAATTTTTAATAGGCATACTGTGATTCTGCATATTCTACTACGCCTAATATAGCTAATAATATTGTTGCTATTTACAATAGGAAATTAACTATTATTAATGATAGGGAGCTTACCTTTAACTTTTCATGAAGTACAATTCTAGGTCCTCTGGAAATAATATATCTCTGATGTAAATAATATTAGTACTTTTGGGTCCCCCAGTAGTGACAGTAATACTAATGCAATCTGCAATGACTCTTCAGATAATATACATCGTAGTATGTGAAACTGTTGGTGCCAAAATATACACCCTTAAAATGATCAATATCTTAGAAGTAATTTACCATTTATCTCATTTGTTCAGACACCTCATAAAATCCATTATTACACTGTTGCCGTGGCATCTAAATTCAAATTTAGATAACTTAATCATATTACATCCCTTTAAAACTAAAAGAAATGTTCTGAGCACTTCACTTGCTAAAAATTAACCTGGGATCTCAAAGACAGAGATACTGATTACTCAATTTCACGGTCAAATAAACGTACTGCACTTCCATACAGAGTGGGTTGGATAGCTGTAATTTATGTTTGATGGAAGCCCTTGTAATTTTCAGGTATAGGTTACGTTTAATTAATAAGCTTACAAAATCATTGTCTCATTGTTACCACCAATTCAATAAAACTTTCTTGAAAATTGCGTTTCATTAAGTCACCTAATTTTGATAGAGCTAAAGATTACGTTCTTATTCTTTATGTTTCTCTAGCTTTAACACAGATGATTCTCCATCAAATACTCCTTTCGTCTTAAATTATTTCCCACTTAAATTACTTTCCTGTATAACTAATCGCTTATTTTTTAACTATTGGTCTTATTTAATTGTAATTCTAATGGATTTGATAATATCGAGCCATAATTCTAGTGGCAGTCTAATAGCTTTATTCTCTACATTTATTTTAATTACTTGTCATACTCTCAAATTTTATCTATATCTCGACTTTCCCTTTGCATTTTGCCTTTCTCCTGTTAACGGCACCTCCAAAAAACAATATGGCAGTAAACGGTTACTTTTTTTAACATCTCTATTTTATCTCTTAGTCTGCTTGTCTTTCCACTGATAGATATGTATGCATACATTAAATCTTTCGTTCCCTAAATATATCAGTTAATCGCACTAGCGATTTGCAATAGATCCAACGAATCGGAACTAAGATGGCAATTTGTTTTCATTGTCCCTCTGGCTGGGTGTTTTTTTGAAAGTGTGACAACTTGGTATGTAATTTATAGCCATGATAATCTAAGACCTTCTCTTTCTCATTATATTTATTTTCCCAAATTCGGCCACGTAATTTAGTACTATATTAAGTCTGATGAGATGGTTGGTGGAAAATTTCATTCAATATTATTTGGTATTACGTAAAGCAATTTTTATAGGGATAACCGAGCATGTTGATTGGTGTAACAGTTTCCCTAATTATAGAAACGACCGCAACTGATTGAAAGATGTAATAGCTTTACCTGCATTCCTTTGTTCATAGACAGACAGACAGACAGACAGACAGGCAGGCAGACAGATAAATAGATAGATGCATACATGCATCTTACATGCATACACTCACTCTCATACACACATGCAAAAATATGCATAAACACGTACGTGTATGTGTGTGTGTGTGTGTGTGTGTGTGTGTGTGTGTGTGTGTGTACGCACAACAGAGAAAGAAATATATAAACAAAGAAAATAATATGGGAGATATAAATGGAAGAGGAACATATCGAAGATAATTACGAATAACAAATAACACTGTGATTATGATGATGCTGAGAGGGGTTAGCGAAGTGGAAGTTTACATATGTGTCATTCCAGCACAAATCTAGAACGAGACATAGAAATATGAAGAAGTTGATCCGTTTCTTTCCCTGCATATATATATATCAGTACCAATACCTTGAGACCTTGGTCTGTCCCTTTCCCCCGTATATTCCTTAAATGAATGTCACTGCCGTTATCAATAATGCTTTGATCTGTCCCTTTCCTTAGCCTTTCCATGTAAGACACTGCTGTTACCAACCCCTACATATCACGAAACAGTGAAGGAGCCTTTACGTGTTTAATTGACTGCCAGAAATAACAGCCAAATCTCCCACAGTTCATATCTTTCCATCTTAAAGTAAGAATGGGCTCATCGTGTTACATAATCCTAGATAAAAGCTGGCCGGGAGGGGTAAAAACAACAACGAAGACATCTATTCTTATACCTCTCATTACTTCTACCGTTTTTACTACTACAACCATACCCTTTTATTTTCAAATATTGGTACCATTACAACTACCAACTTAACCCACTAACTTCCGCAACTGTCATCATCACCACCAGACACCACCACCACATTAACCCACACAGCCAAAACTTTTCTCATCGCCGAGGCTTTAACTCCGTGCCATTTCTATGGTTCCGGATTCAGTCCCACACGTGGAACCTTGTGTCTTCTATTAAAGCCCCAGGCCGATAAAAGCCTTATGAATTGATTTGAAAGACGGAAACTGAAAGAAACTGGTTTGTTTATGCCCCTGTAACTTATCGGTTCGGCAAAAGAGACCAACAGTAAAAGTACAAGGCCTCGAAAGAAATAAGACATGGGGGTTTATTTGTTCGACTATACTTTTCAAAGCAGTGCCCCAGCATGGCCGCAGTCTGGTGACTAAAACAAGTAAAAGACTATTGCTTACACCTGTGTGTTTTCAAACTGTGCGGTGTGGAACACAGGTAGAGCGCAAGTGGTATCCAGGAGTTCGAAAAAGATAGTTTTTAAGGTTTTAGAAAATCTTTAGCACGTCCCAGTGGACGGGGTCCGGGACGCGAATTTTTTTAATTTTTTTCCCACAAGAGTTCCCGACCCCAGTTATGAACTCATTTGCATACAGCCAATCAGAGCTCAACTATCAAACTAATTTATGAGTGCATAGCAAGTGATGGGCAATAAGATAATGTCACTAGAGTAAGGAATGACCATGCTTCTTTTCTCTTTTAAGAATGCTTGTTGTTCTTGTTCTTGTTTCAACCAGGGCTGCCTCTACGTAGTTACTTGTGTTGTTGTTTACTTTGTACAACATTAAGGGGAGAGGGTTGCTACCCATATTTTTCCCATCCACATCTTTACATATGGAGCCCTAGCAAAATCCTATAATAGGTACAGATGCAAATCAATCTAATTACTTATCTCCTTCTAAAATTAGGCATAACTTGACGATCGGTCGACAACACTGTTCTTCATCTTGAGTTTACTTAGTAGAGTATGTTTGTTAACTTGACAACAAGGTCAAGGTGAGCTCTGATTGGATGTATGCAAATGAGTTCATTACTGGGATCCGGAACTCTCGTGGGAAAACAAATTTCGCGTCCGGGAAGAGCAGTAGCCTAAGCACTAGTACAGTCGCCGCCACGACAACGGCAAACAGACATGGACACCAGCTCAGCCACAGGCACGACGGCCAGTGCGAAGCACATAACACACGGACGCACACACAAGCGGAAGCGCAGGCGCGCAGCCGCCAGGCTTCGCTACGCAGCAGCTCTTCGCTTGCTTACTCTCACCGTTTACCTGCGCCTTGTTCTACTCTTCCGCTTGATTGGCTTGAAAAACATGTCATCCATATTTTTTGTGTGACACACAGATATGATTGATATATTTCAGTCATTGGACTGCGACCATGCTGGAGCAGCACTTTAAATGATTTAGTCGTCCAAATCGACTCCAGTATTTATTTTCTAAGTTTGGTACGGCTGTGTGGTAAGAAATTTGCTTCTCAGTTGCATGCTTCCGGGTTCAGTTCCACTGCGTAGTATCTTGAGCAAGTGTTTTCTACTATAGCCCCGGGTCGACCAAAACCTTGTGAGTAGACTTGGTAAACGGAAACTGAAAGAAGCCTGTCGTGTGTATGTGTGTGTGTGTGTGTATGCGTGTGTGTGTGTGTGTATGCGTGCGTGCACACTCGCGCTTGTGCTTGTCCTCCACCGCGGTTTGACAGCCATTGTTAATTTGTTTACATCCCTGTAATGTAGCGTTTCGGGAAAAGAGTCCCATACAATAAGTACCAAGCTTAAAGGAAAGGAATAGGTATAGGGAGGGGTGATTTGTTCGACTAAACCCTTCAATGTGGTGGCCCAACATGGCTGCAGTTCAATGACTGAAACAAGAAAAAAGATGCAACAAAGACTTCATATATTTTAATGTGCTAACGTTTCTGCCAGCTCACCGCCTTTCTACACAGTTTCCGCCTATCAAATTCCCTTATTAGGAATTGAGTTTGCAGGGGCTGTAGCAGAAACACTTGTCCAATGCCGAATAGTGGAACTGAACCCCGAAATTTCGTGGTTGTTAAACGAACTTCTTAACCACACAGCCATGCCTACCCCTACTTCTAATTTTAGAATAATCTTTATTTTATCTTCAATGTGTCATGACGATAACTGAGAACCACCAGCATATAATGTCGCGGCACTGAATAAATGAAGAATTAGTCTTTGGATTTAATTACCAAAGTTCTCAAGATAATCGTTTGTATGTAGTTAAGGCTCGTAGAGTAGAAGACAGTATTTTGTTTGTTTATTTGTTTCGTGGCGGTGGTGGTGGTGATGGTGCGTGGAATATAAATATATAATTATGTGAGGATATATGAATACGAGACGCTTTGTGAGGATGTACGGTACAAGTAAAAATTATTGACATCTTAAACCAACCGACTGAGTATGTATATATATGTACATAGTATAATGTAACATGTATATAATAATATACATAACACATCGAGAAGTCATACACAAAATACACTCTGTGTATTTAGTGTGTGAGTCTGTGTAATGTATATGGGAGTAAAAGTGTAAGTGCCTCTGCACATGGTATCTGTGTATGTATGCGTATGAGTGTACCAAATCGGTATAATGAGTAGGCGTGGTCCTGGGACTATGACAGAGTATTTGGTTGAAAGCGGGGGAGTGTCGAAAGAAAATAACAAGCCATTTTCAGTGTGATGTCTCAGATAACTAAATCGGAAACTGCGTGATATATATACGTGCGTGTGTGACTCTGTGTGTGCGTGCGTGCGTGCGTGCGTGCGTGCATGCATACATACATACATACATACATACATACATACATATAAGGTAGCTGCGTGGTAAGAAGCTTGTTTCCCAACCACATGGTTCCGGGTTCAGTCCCACTGCGTGGTACCTTGAGCAAATGTGTTCAAATATAGCCTCTGGCCGACCAAAGCCTTGTGAGTGGTTTGGTAGAAGGAAACTGAAAGAAGCTCGTCATGTGTGTGTGTGTGTGTGTGTGT
>NC_068986.1:64325036-64325533 GCF_001194135.2 Octopus bimaculoides | reverse complement strand
ATATATATATGTATGTATGCATGTATGTGTGTGTGTGTGTGTGTATATATATATATATATGAATGTATGTGTTTATGTTTAAGTAGATAGATAGATAGATAGATAGATAGATAGATAGATAGATAGATAGACGTACGGCTAAGTATATATGGGGAGCGGGTATGTGTGCGTAAGTATATATGTGAGTATGTCTTCCGCTTTCTCCACCTCCTCCACTTAAACCATATGATACGAGTCAGTGTGAATAAGCTCCTGTGTGCAAGATCTGTGCTAAAATGCGTGGTAGCCTTTCACACTGTAGAGCTGCTTAAATCAAGTTCCCTAGCACTTTTTATTTCTTTTCTAACAGACTCCTCTTTTTCTTTTGTTTCGTCACAAAGCTGCATCTTTCTTTTCCTTTCTTTCTCTCCCTCTCACACATTCACTCTCTTGCTCTCCGCCTCTCTCTCTCTCTCTCTCTCTCTCTCTCTCTCTCTCTCTCTCTCTCTCTCTCTCTC
>NC_068986.1:64322236-64324731 GCF_001194135.2 Octopus bimaculoides | reverse complement strand
TCTCTCTCTCTCTCTCTCTCTCTCTCTCTCTCTCTCTCTCTCTCTCTCTCTCTCTCTTTCTCTCTCTCTCTCTCTTCCGTTTATTCTTTTGCGGTAATCCACCACTATTGCTATTTGTTTTGACGTCACCCACTACCAGTTAACATAAGATACGTTTTCTTATAAAGCTCGATTCAGTCGGAGCAAAAACATCTACTAGCAAAAAGCACTTGAGATAGAATGAGTAAAAGAATCCAGTTGGAGAAAGAGACAGTCAGTGAATAAGATATCCCGTTTCTGTCGACTGAGGCAGGAAAACAAATATTATTTAAAATATATAAACAGAAAAAAAGGTACATATACGACCATCACTCCCGATTTCATCGAACCAAGCTATGGAAGTTACGGTTATTTCAATTCTTCAGAGGAATAACGTACCATTCACCACCGTCGTAAAAAGAAAAAAAGATTTTCTCACGACCAAGTTGTTTTCACTATTATTTGACATAACAAAGAAAAAAGAAAAGACGATGTCTAATTTACTACAGTATGATTAAACATCCTCTAACTTTGAAATATTTTGAGCGAACCCAAGTTCGATTGAGTTCAAACCAGCAACCATCGAGACATCTGTTAATTGATCTTCGAACGGTTGGAAGGAGTTCTGTTTACCACATGTGTCTATCTGTTTTTGCAACTCTCTTTGAAACTGTACGTTTACCAACGAATGTAGCTGGATGTAAAAATGTTCTTTTTTCCTATCAGATTGGCTGTCAAAATGAATCACCGGATTACCAGGCAGTTGCTCTATTCCAGCCTCTATTTGCTCAGTGTTTATACGGTGGCAACAATAGGTAAGTTAGGTTTTCAGTTTTTTGTTTGTTTTTTTCATAACGTTTGTGCCTCTGTGCTGTGAGTGTATGCCTGTGTGTCAGTGTGTGTGTGAATAATCATTCAATTTATATATGTATGTTCAAGCAAAAAAAACAAAACTATTCAAATGAATCGGAATAGATATTCATTTACATATGCGTGTGTGTGTGTGTGTATGTGGTCATATACTCATGCATATTTACATACATACATACATACGTGTGTATGCGCGCGCATGTGTGTGTGTTTGTATGTATGCATGTATGTATGATTTTATGTACTATGTATGTGGTACGTATATTTATTTGCACACCAAGTAACATAGCATCTTATCAATGCTGGTTGACTTATCTGCACCTACCTGTTGCAATTTTTGCTGCTGCATATATTCATAAGTGACAGAAACGCGGATAGATGTAAACAGCATAACACTTGTCATCACTGATATCATAATTGCATTTTGTTTTATTTGAGTGGGGGTGGGGTAAGTCTAAGGATAATTTAATTTAAAAAGGTAGGGCATTACCCATGCACTTTGCGGGCCCTCCCAGACTAGTGAAACTAATCTAGCTGATGTTCAGTTTAAAGATCTCTGAGTTAGTCTTTGAGGAAATGGGTGAAAATGTGGTTGGCCCGGGAAAAAAAGAGATCTGGTCCGAATAATTGCAATAAAGTGAATTCTGTCAAAGGTACGCAAGGACAAAGTGGCGGTGTCACATAAGACGGTGTATTAACACTAGCAATCAAAATGAGGTCCACGTGACCTTATTATGTAACTTATCGATAGCCGTTGTATATAAAGGAAGCTCACTAAAAGTTAGTACATTATTTTCTACCCATTATCTGAAGGAACAACCTACCTCCAAAGATGATTTCGAATATTTCAGGGTGGTGAAATGAAAAGGAAAGCCTACGTTTTTCCGATCAAGGTTGATGATTATAACAATGATAGTGTGACTGTGTCTGTATGTGTAAGTATGAATATGTGTGCGGGTGTATCTATGTAAGATTGATAAATTGTTAAACATGCTAATGGGAATTTAGTTGAAATGTGTAAATATTAAGAGAGTTACCTGAGCACAATAATTTAGGTCTATATTTCACTTGAGACGATTCTCCTTCATATACTTAAATTACTGTTTCACATTAGTTTTCTGAGATGGGAGAAAGGGGAGAAAGCAGAAGAGAGGGAAACACTTCACGTGGAATCGAAATAAACAAAATTAGCGTTGTCTTCAAATGGAAACAATAAATGAATGTGTGTGTGTGTGCGTGCGCGCATGAATGTATGTATGTGTTTGCTTGCTGTGTGTTTACATGGTGTGTATTTACGTGTGTGTATGTGCGTGTGTGTGTATGTGCGTGTGTGTGTGTGTCTCAGGCTCGGTTTTATCTGCCACAGGTACCATGTAGTCCCATACTACCTGTTTCATGGTTGAGTGATCGGTGACTAAACCAGTTCACTGATAAGGAGAGTGTGGAGGCACCCAACAGAACGTAAACTTAAACCTATTGGGGTAGAGAAGAGTTTCTCACAGAAAAGCCAATGGCTAGACACAACTGCAGATGAAACAGTCACTACCAATCAATTTATTGAATCACACGTCACATATTCTTGTGCACCTGCAACCTCTTTAAATTGC
>NC_068986.1:64320373-64322066 GCF_001194135.2 Octopus bimaculoides | reverse complement strand
TGCGTGTGTGTGTGTGTTTGTGAGCAATTTTGTGAGCTTATATATACGTGTATGTAAACATTTCATGTGTGTTCTTGTCTGTGTAAGCTTTCTCGTTTGACAAATCATTATTTTTAATTTATATATATTTCAAAACTAACGTTTATTTCCTTATTTCAATCTTTTCCAGCCGTCCAAGACATATATGGAGTTACACCAAACGCAAGGATTTACAGACGTGCGGTGGCTGGTGTGTTTGTGAGAAAGGTAGTAGGGTATAACAATGACACCAAAGAGAAAGCTGTATCTTACCAGCTGTTCACTCAGGGGGAACTGACGAATGAATATTTCATGATTAATAAACACTCTGGTGAAATCAGTACAATGACAGCTATAGACAAACCTGTTGGTCATCAGTTCGCATTGAATATACGAGCAGCTTTCAATGGAAACACTTTTCGAAATCGTCAGCTTTTGGTTGATGTTGTTGAAAACAACAAAGAAGCGCCACAATTTTCAAAATCTTTATATTCTTTCTTAGTCTTTCAGTTTGAAAACCCTGGCAAGATCATCGGCTATTTAAACGCCACCGATGATTCCAAAGAAGACTATAATAGACAGATTACTTACGAGATACTAGAACAAAAATATCCAATTCTATCTTTAGATAAACACAGCGGTCGCCTTCAACTCAATGATACGTTACGGCTTGATCTCAAGGATATCAACTTCACGGTGAAGGTATCAGATAACGGCTTGCCGCCAAAGGCGGCATGGGCATTAGTTAATATCAAAATTGTCGGTCTACCAGGTGAGCAAACGAAACTATTCACAAAACTGTTTTCGGGAAAGTAGTAGTCATGACTCAGTTATAGTTCATTAGCTGTGCTATAACCGTTGCACTCATATTACATATATGTACACGCACAAACATACACACACGCACACACATACACACACATACTTACACACATACACACACACATACACACAGATGACTTCGGGTCGGTCAGTAGAGGTCATGAAACCTTTCTAATTTTATCCCTTATCCTCAAAGATTAAGGCCCAGTTGCGGGAGAGAATGAGCAATTGATTACAGATATTAATAGGGAAAACGTCCATCTCTCTTACCTCGTTTCTTCCTATCCTCTGTGTTTGTGTGTGTGTGTGTGTGTGTGTGTGTGTGTGTGTGTGTGTGTGTGTGTGTGTGTGTGTGTGTGTGTGTGTGTGTGTGTGTGTGTGTATGAAATTTGTCTATATCATCAACAAAAACAAGAGATGGCCATAAATGGAATGCTTTTGACTTTAATCATGAGGTCTTCTATTTTGTTTTTCGATCATGGCTAACTCGGGGTTAAACAACAATAGAAACTTCACTGCAAGTCACAACAGTACTAAGATCAGTACCACACCACCACCATTATAGCACCGCATCACCGCCACCATCACTACCAACACTACCACTACTACCCATACTTCTGATACTACTAATATAATTATTAATGTTGATAAAAGTGAAGAGTGGCTTCATTTAACCACTTATCTATTAACTGAAGTGTCACTTCTCAATGTTCTCCTCGTCATTTATCAGATATTCTACATTATCAACTAGGAAGAAGTTGGAATGGGGTGGGATTGGGGCTGCAGCTGTTCCGTACAAGTTTTATGGGATATTTCTTCGTACTCTCTCTCTCTCTCTCTCTCTCTCTCTCTC
>NC_068986.1:64319848-64320363 GCF_001194135.2 Octopus bimaculoides | reverse complement strand
CACACACACACACACACACACACACACACACACACACACGCATTCTCTCTTTCGCTTCTCTTTCTCTCCCTCGCTATCTATCCATCTATCTAGATACGTACATGTGTATGTGTCTCTGTGTGTGTACAAAATACATACCTACACAAGATATAGGCGAAGGCGAGGCTGTGTGGCAAGAAGCTTGCTTCCCAACCACATGGTTCCAAGTCCAGTTCCACTGCGTGGCATCTTAGGCAAATGTCTTCTACTATAGCCTTGAGCTGGCCAAAGTCTTGTGAGTGGATTTGGTAGACGGAAGCTGAAAGAAGACTGTCGTATATATATGTATATATTTGCTTGTCCATGTTTGTCCCAACCACCCACTATCGCTTGACAACCGATGCTGGTGTGTTTACGTCCACGTAACTTAGCATGGCCACAGTCAAATGACTGAAACAAGTAAAAGAGTAAAGAGTATATACATTTATGTATATATTTATATATATGTATATATATATATATATATATATATATAT
>NC_068986.1:64317100-64318906 GCF_001194135.2 Octopus bimaculoides | reverse complement strand
TATATATATATATATATATATATGCATACTGATACTGTTGGTTACAACAACGAGCGTTCCAGTTGATCAATGGAAGGCCCATGCATGGCGGCTAAGCACTCCACAGACACGCGTACCTCAAACGTAGTTCTCACAGTGATTCTGCCTGATACAGAATGTTACATCACTGGCATTTCAATTACAGGTACAACTCATTTTTGCCATCTGAGTGTATAGGAACAGCGTGAAAAATAGTGTCATACTCAAAGACTCAGCGCGCCACCTGGAATCGAACTCACAAGCTTACGGCCATGAGCCGAATACCTCAATCATTAAGTGATGCATATATATCTTATATAAACATATTACATACGTATAATGTGTGTGTGTGTGTGTGTGTGTGTGTGTGTGTGTGTGTGTGTGTGTGTGTGTGTGCGTGTGTGTGTGAAGGTGTGTGGCTCAGTGCTTAGAGCGTATGGCTCACAATCATGAGGTAGATAGTTCGATTCCTGGACCGAGAACTTTCCAGGTGCAATCCCATAGTTATTCATGACCGGAAGGGGTCTTTACTCTATATACTCGTATATATATAAATATATACACATGCATATATATATGTGTTTGTGTATAATTTATATATGTATATATATATGCGTAATAGTATGTCTTAGTTTACTATATTAATCAGTGAGTCATATCCCGACGTTTGTTAAGTATTCGTCTCTTTCGAGAAATAGCGCCAATTAGCAAGAAGCAATTTTATTAAGTAGTTTACAAGCATTGTCTTTGCATCGTGAGTCACCTCCTTTCACCATTTGACGAGCCTAGCTATGTCCTTCCAAAGGACCATCACTAAAGATGTAACAACAAAAAAGACAAATAATAAAAGTAAACTTAGACTAAAACCACAATACGGTTTACAAACAACTGTTGCTGTTTTTTTTGCTCCAAGGCAAACCCCAGTGAGAAGAACTGGAACCAAAGGAGCTCCAGCCATACAGATTCCATAGTCCAGTACAATGTTGTGTTTGAGACAGTATGGTATGTTTGTAGGGTGATTTGGCTCCTATTTTGTGGGAGTTCGAGCTGCTACGTATTCTCTACTCTGTTAACTCGTATCCAAATACATCGTATAATGACCTCTTTTTCCATTACCGGAGCTCACCCTCGAAAGGATTCGAGATGGATTTCCACTCTGACAGTAATTGGGTTAGCTTCTTCGTACAGTAGCAGTCCATGAGTAATGGTTACTTCCTCCTTTCTATCCACCCCATACCCAGTCTTGGAGGCTGTTGTTGAAGAGTTATGGTCACTGCCTTTCCTTCTTTATATATATATATATACATATATATATATATAAAAAGTGGTGGTATGCTGTCAACTTAATGTGACAGTCCCATGAAAGGAAATAATACTACTGCTATCTAGCCCTAGGAAGCAGCACCACTTCCTGTCGGCCTTGACACATTTCCTGTGTCCTTATGTTTACAAAGGGGGAGATAAGCACCTCCACCCAGCTAAGCCAGAGAGGGATCTGAACTCGGAACTTAAAGGATCGTAAATTAATATAATAAGGCATTTTATTCGACATTCTAACAACCTACTAGGTGGAGATGCTTATCTCTCTCTCTTTGTAAACATAAGGACACAGGAAATGTGTCAAGGCCGACAGGAAGCGGTGCTGCTTCCTAGGGCTAAATAGCAGTAGTATTGTTCCCTTTCATGGGACTGTCACATTAAGTTGACAGCATACCACTTTATCGTGTTACTACTGTATAAATCTCTCTGAGAGATTTAGAAATGTATTATTTATATATATATATATAT
>NC_068986.1:64311652-64316476 GCF_001194135.2 Octopus bimaculoides | reverse complement strand
GTGTGTGTGTGTGTGTGTGTGTGTGTGTGTGTGTGTGTGTGTGTGTGTGTGTGCGTGTGCGTGTGTGTGCGTGTGTGTGCGTGTGTGTATGTGTGTGTGTGGAAAACTATGAACTTGAATACAAGTCACTGTGTGTGTGTATAAGTATGTGGGGAGTGTGCTTATAATCTGTGTCGTAAAAATACTACTATTAAAACAAACATTAAGCGGTAATAACCAACATAGAAATATAACCTTGTGCATATATATTTCAACAACACTTCTTTTAACGTCTGTTGCAGAATTAAAAACCTTTTGTACAATTACGAAAGGGAAAACATCGCAGATATGCTGGAAGAACCCGGTACACAAGCTTAATTATACATACAACATTGAAATTCGAAACGAAAAATACCACCATCGTAACACCGTTTCCGGTGGCACCGAACACTGCTACAATACGCCGTTACGTGACAGTGGCAATGATGTCTATTTCTACAGAGTGCAATCTATATTCTTCAGTGAAATTAGTCCATTCAGTCAATGGCGACAAGCAGGTGAGTTGCTTTTACTTCGAACATATTACACACCATTTCTCAGATCTCCATTTTCAGTATAGCTCCAGTGAATGGAAGACAAATATTCGTTCTAAGAGGCTGATCTGTTTACTTAAGAGGGGAATTTGCACAATGCTTTGCAAGTCAATGAAAAACTCGTCAATTTCACAATACTTCTTCCTACAGCGATGAAATTTATTATTTTCTTGTGCCTACTTAGAGCGAACTGAAGTGAGTTGATGCGAGAGAAATATTTTGATTACCAACACAGTGCAGAAGAGACGAACTGCTGATCATTCAGCTGGTTGTCCTTTTTTACTGATTTGGTCTTCTACAAACCGAGAAAGAAACCTCGACGTGATCACTCCACTTACTAGAAATAACAGCTAAGTGTGTGTCAAATCACAACATATTGTCTTAAAAGATGACATTGGATAATGAAGGCAAGGATACAATATCTATGGGAAAAGAGGGAAAGATCACGTCTAGAACGCCTTTGATTATTGGCTTGTTCAGTTAGAGTTGACCAACAGCATTCAAAATCTTATTTTGTTTACTGTTTTCTCCTTTGGATCATAATTGATTTACTGTGACTTCCATAATGAAATCTTGGCATTGCTTGACCTCTCGCACATAGTGGAGTTAATGAGTAACAAAACAATAGTCTTTAGTGTTCTGTTCACAATAATAATGGAAAACTAGCTGGACTTCATTTTACCCACACTAAGATTGTTTTTTTCCATACAGCAAATCTAACAAAATACTCTATCACACAATGATAAACCGAATGAATAATATTAACCTTTGTTGTTGTAGTTGTTTAGTTCTCTTAAAAGAGCCCTGTAATTTAAAGAATTTTAGTGATGGCAATCGAGTATTTTCAAATAGTTTTCTGAGACTGCATTATCTAATATGATCTTTTTCACAAGTGTGATGTGAGAAGGAATTGTCTGTTATATCAAACAGGTTGAGCAACAACTTGCTAACAACCTATTTTACAGTTACGTAGACAAGGACATTAAAGATTAAATGTGTTTGTCAGAGAAATTTCATAAGATCTGTGGTGATAAAAGCCCCATCACGAGCCAGCAATCTTGCAACTCAGTCGTTACCTTGAAGCACTCATTAACTCCCCGTAAATGACTATTAAATAAATTATTGTAAATTAAATATTCATTCGTCAAACAGTGCAAAACAAAACATTCTATTCTGTAATATTATCTTTATCCATATTTAATAATCAGGGAGGCTTTCTTTTTTTAATAGTAAAATATCAATATATTATATTAATACATTATATTTAACATACTATATTAATATAATATAATATATTATATTAATACATAATATTTAAAACAATTTTATTATAATATACATGATGCTTATACTGTTCTCTTTTCATCTTTCCTTCTAGTTGATATGCGCCCGGACTGTGACAAATTCGACCAATGTTTAATTCGCTCTCCATGTGCCCATGGGGGAACGTGTGTTTCGCAAGCAAATAATTTCACCTGCTACTGTACTCGAGGCTGGCGAGGTAAAACATGTGAGGATGAAGATACATGTGCTCACAAAGTCTGCTTGAACAACGGCACTTGTAAGATGACGTCCCACAACGAATTCAAGTGTAAATGTCCTGATGGATATGTTGGTGAGTTTTGCGAGTTCTCAAATCCATGCACATCTATTCCTTGCCAAAATGGCGCCGCGTGTAGAATACGTTCTAATGCCACTTTTCAGTGCGATTGCTCTCCAGGATACTCCGGTGAAACGTGTGACTCATTGGACCCATGTGGTTTGAAACCTTGCAAAAATGGAAAGTGTATAGCAGTTACCGAAAAGGATTTTAAATGTCAATGTAAATCTGGTTACACTGGACCACTGTGTGATGTGTTTAATTTTTGTAGCTTATATAACCCTTGTCATAATAATGGAATTTGTATTCCCACACAGAAAAACTCCTATAAATGCAAATGTCCAACGAAATATAAGGGTAGGAATTGTTCTTACCTCGATCCCTGTATTGCTATCAATTGTAAAAATGGAGGAACATGTCATATCAGCAATATTACAGGAAAGCATTGTTTATGTAAACCTGGTTTTATTGGAGGAGAGTGTCAAAGGAGAGATTTATGTCATCTTTTGAAACCCTGCAAAAACGGTGGAACCTGTATCATGAACGATAACGACACGTACAAGTGCCTGTGCGTGAATGGTTCTATAGGGGACCAATGCCAGTTATGGGACCCGTGCATTTCGGCAACATGTCCGTCCAATAAATCGTCAGGTTGTGTCAGGTTATCGGACATTGCTTACCGCTGTAAATGTAAAGCCGGTTACACAGGGGACCTCTGTGAGTTGGACGCATCTGGTTGCCAATTTTCCCCTTGCAAGAATAATGGCACGTGTCATCTGGCATTTGATACACCTGCAGGTTACAAGTGCCGATGCGCAGGGGTGTATTCAGGAACCCACTGTGATGAGTGGGATCCATGTACAATAAATAGTTGTTACAATGGAGGTACCTGTTCAAAACTGAGTGGTGGAAGCTATACCTGTTCATGTCCAAAGGGTTATGTAGGGAAAATGTGTGAAATAGAACTAGCCTGTCATAAAGATATTTGCTTAAACGGTGGTCAGTGTTTGGTAATTTACAAGCAACCCGTATGTGTTTGTTTGGAAAACTTTACTGGTCTTTATTGTCAGGAAGAAATAACATGCCATAATACAACATGTTATAATGGCGGGTTTTGTAAAAACAACGGCGTTTGTCAGTGTTTGCCAGATTTTACAGGTGAACATTGCGAAACTGTAAATCCTTGTCTTTCAAACCCGTGTCTTAACGGTGGAACTTGTCGAGGAACTACCGATGGTGGATTTAACTGTACATGCATGCTTTCCTTTGAAGGTAAGAAATTTGTTAGTACGCTTTCCCCACGCTGCTGCTTTAATCATCTCCTATCCTATTGGCTGTCAGGGGAAATTATATAACGCTTTGAGGTTCTGATTTTTTTTTTTTTTCTTTTAATGGATTTCACAATAACATCGAAATGCTTTTTTGCAAAACTAAACAGTTTTCTTCTCAAATTTTCACATATTTCTCACAAATTTACTTTTCACGGTACAATTATTAGGTGGAATTTAATACAAACTCTAGTTATCACAAGTCATTCTACAATTTGACTAATTGCTTCGTAAACTTCTATGGTTTAGCACCTGGTATTTAATGGTGGTAAGGAAATTTCTTTTTGGAAATGTCTTTTGCGGTCAATTTTTTCCCCGTAGAAAATAGATAACACACTATTGAGCTTATGAATTCAGCAATCATATATAAGAACATATATTTCTAGCTTTGCACTTAAAATAATTTTGGATGTCATAATCCGCAGAAAGAACATTTATTCCCGATAATGAACGACCATGATTTCAGCTCACCCAGGATCTATTCGGTATCGATACAATTAAAACGATACAGTTTCCAAAAGTTAAACCAACTAAATATTAATGAACACTCAGAATAAATCATTTGACGGTGTAGATTTGGAAAGAGAGCACGAATGAAATTAAATTAGACGTCTTTTGGACTTCTGTTCTGTACTGCTCATGAGGCCGTCCGGGAATGGTTTCAGTAGCGTATCATAAGTTTGCTAGCCCCTATACATAGTTAGGTGATATTTTCTCCATCGGTTTGTAGATTTAGGTAAACTATTTGTGTCATCTTCTTTACATTAGTTTCCGCTTCTTTGATGTAAATACTGCAAAAGTTAACGTTTATCTTTCTGTTTAACTACTTTTTAACCTGAAATTAATCAAACATTTATTGGTGGTGTTTAACTCCAGAATGGGCGAGTTGGGTGACTACACTAGGGAGTGTTGAAAGTGTAGAATCTAATGATTCAATCCTTGACCTTGATCTGTGAAAAATTAGGAGTAGCCCAAATATTGTAGACTAGTATTAGTTACACCCTCGTTCCTCGTTATAATCCTGACTCAAAGTCACGGCATGTATAGTCAGAACCGAAATGGGTGGTCTGTTCTAATTCTTTGAAACAAATTCAAATATTATTAACGATTATCAGGGGTATGGGATTAAATAGCACTAACAGACTCGCTTCCACTATAACTTGGCGAAACAACGTTTCGATATATGGTCGAATAGGAGAGCAACAGAGAGTGTATGGAAGCCGTGAGTCCGAGGTCAAGCGAAGCCGATTATGGCTGAAATCTCCTTTATATGCTTACATATATATATACATATATGCTTATATATATATATACATATGTATAT